>NW_018743574.1:6460738-6650786 GCF_001683475.1 Chenopodium quinoa | reverse complement strand
ACGACTGCCCGAGTTCCTATGCTTCAGCCCCAGGATCAGACTGATCAGCATTGTTGAGCCCCATGGTGGCCTCAACCCCAGCAGCAGAAGAAGCAGGCTTTGCACTCTGCCGAGCCTCCCTTTCCCTCTGTTCAGCCTCCAACTCCATTCTCTCAGCTTCTTCTTCGGCTTCCTCAGCCTTAAGAATTTCAGCTTCGACTGGAGTTGCATACTTCATATGAGGGTCTTCGGGATTCTGGACCCATTCAGCACATTTGGACCAGTCCAGCTTCGGCTCAGCATGAAGGCAGACTCTTCGGCATACTCTGAACCCGTTTCTGAAACCCATTTCATATTCTTCCTGGGTATAGACACGAACTTTGAGTAGAGCCTCAGCATCAGCCAACTTCTTCTGGGTCTCCTCCAAGTCTTCCTTGGATTTCTTCAGCTCATCGGCGAGCTTGGAGGAGGAACCTTTCAGCTCATTCAGCTCCTGCTGAACTTGGTAAGCCTCTGTCTGAGCCTGGGCCATTTCTTCTTTTTTGGCCATCAGCAGATCCTCAGCCTCTTGGAACTTAGCTCTCTGAGCTTCAGCAGCAGCAGCAGCCTCTGAGAGTTGGACGTCCCTGGCCTGGAGCAGCTCTTCAGCAGCCATTCTGCTGGCTTCAAGAGCTTCTAGCCGTTGCTGCACTTCAGCTTGTGCAGCAGCCCCTTCCTGGATTCGGCTCTCAATGGCAGCCTTGAATTTGGAGACGTCCTTTCCATCAGTGGGGGAAAAACTTCCTTCTCCATAGCGTCGCAGAAGGTTTTGAGGGCTTCAGCAGCTTTTTTCTCATATTCCTCACCCTTCTGCTGCTTCTCTTCAGTTGTTGCTTGCTTCAGCTTAGCAAGCTTTAATTCCTCTTCAGCTACCTTCTTGTCGTGCTCGGCAGCGTCTACCCTATCTTGTAGGGTATCTATCAGCTCTACAGTGAGAGTCTGATTGTGCACGAACTGAAAACGGGAGCACAAGTTAAAAAAAATAATATAAAAATAGAGCTGAATTTTAAAGCAAATAAATGTAAGGAAAATCACCTGCATCATCAACAGTTGGTTAGACCTGGCTGGGTCAGGAACTGATCTGCTGGATTCGCCCATCCCAGCAGTGGCCTTCAGCGACCAGATTCTTTCCCTATCTACTTCGGACATGCCAGCAAAATCGCCGAAGTAGGCTGCAGCACCTTCTCGGTTCTGACCCCATATGAGGTCCCAGATGTGATCTGGGATTGGAATTCGGGGGGCCGAGAAACCCATTTCTCCAGATTGCAGAGTCTGGAAGGAAGGAAAGGATGATGACGGAGCTTCTTTAGCTTTGGATGGTTCAGCATCATCCTTCTCAGAAGAGTCAATTACTATGACCTTTTCTTCTTCAGGGGTGAGGACGAAAGCCTTAACCTCTCTTGCAATGTCTGCCGTGAAACCCTCAGCACTGGGCATCACGGCATCCTTATTTTTGTGCTCAGCAGCACTCTCCTGAACTTCTTCTTGGACCCCTCCCTTAGATTTGGGAGTTCTCTGATCCACCTCCATCTCAGGAGGTGGCAAAGGGGTCTTTTGAGGTGA
The DNA here is from genome assembly GCF_001683475.1 of Chenopodium quinoa. Taxonomy (NCBI): domain Eukaryota; kingdom Viridiplantae; phylum Streptophyta; class Magnoliopsida; order Caryophyllales; family Amaranthaceae; genus Chenopodium; species Chenopodium quinoa. The sequence goes on along the minus strand of NW_018743574.1, from coordinate 6,649,205 downwards.
TTGGGGTGGTGGCCGGGGAACCCTCGGCGATCCATTGCCTTCCTCGGGTTCCCTTATTTCAACGCCGATGGTCATCGGCCTCCGCTGAAAGTCATGAGGGCCGATGATGGCCATTCTTCGGCGCCTTTTCTGAAGGGGTTGCTCGTCCATGTCTGAGTCTGAAGACTCTTCTTGTATTTGGTCTTCGGGACGAACAGGGGCTTTCCCTTCTCTGTGTCTGTTACTCTCTTCAGACTGTAACAGACAGGGGGGAGGAAGAATATGAGTACAAAAAAAAAAAAAAAAAAAAAAAGAAAGACAAAGTTAAGTCTGAAAGCTCACCGAGGTCTTCAGCAAAGCCTCGTCTTCTTCAGCTGCCCTAGCTGCAGCTTCTTCTTCAGCAGCTCTGGAGGACCCTTCTCCTCCTTCGCAAGCTTTGAGAACCCGTGCAACCTCTTCGGCTGTACGGGCAGCTTCAGCTTCTTCGTCCAGCAGCTGAAACCAGGGGTCTCTCTTCTTCCACCAAGGCTTCTGCCTCTGATACAGAGCAACAACCTCAATTTGGAAGTGGGAAGAGTCTAGATGAACTTTCCTATGCCTCGGTTCAGTGATAGACGGGGCCCGATCAGTTACAACTCGTTCTCGGTTGACGCCAAGACGAGCGTAGTTAATGCCAACATTGGTCTCGTCCCGTTCTGAAAAAGAAAAGGGGAAAGGTCAGTTCAGTTAGGTTGGCACAGCATAAAAAAGCGAAGTGAGGAGAAAAAGAGATAATTAAAAAGCCTCGTCCCCAGCCGAAGAAGCTTACCATCCTTAAACTTTCGGCTGAGGCCAACAGCTGCTAGCATGTTCTCTTGGAAAACATAATGCGTATCGGGGAGCCAAGTCTCCGGGATATGCTGCATTCGGCCGCTGCCCCCCCAGTTCGGCAGCTTGCCGAAGATATTTTGTTGATCAAGGTTTGGATCCGGCCCGTTATCTGCGGGGGGACCTAGACTTCCCATGTCGGGATCAGGCTCAGCAAGGTACCGGGGAGCGCTGAAGACGCAAGGGTGGCCCGGGTCCGTGGGTGCCCTAACCCAAATCCATTGACCTCTCCAGTCCTTGTCTGAAGAGTCGTTCGGCCACATGGTTAGGTACTGGGGCCGAGACTCAATTCGGTACCACCCAGAACCATGACTTCCGTGCCCACTTTGAATATTTGGCACTAGCCGATGAAGCTTTTTGAAGCAGTGCAGGTTCGGCACATACTTGAAGAACTTGCAGACCCATAAGTATGTCATCACCCTTCGGATGCTGGTGGGAGTTAGCTGACATAGGGAGATATTGTAATGGATCAGCAAGTCTCGGACGAATACGTCCAAAGGGAACCTCAGCCCATACTGAAGCTGTCTTGTGTACACCCCCACGTACCCCGGGGGCGGACGATGGATTCTATCGGATGCCACGGGCATTCGGCACCAATACCCATTAGCTTCAAAAATGCCGTAATGCAACTCAATTTGCTCGGCAAACCGATATTGTTCGGCATTCTCCACCCACCATGAGTAGGGGCGGTTCTTTATCATGGCCGAAGCTACTTCGGCATTCTCCCACTCTGAAAACCCGGGGAGGATATCCCAAAGGACAGCGGGAACTTCATCGTCCCGTCCAGAAGCGCTCGGCCCCTCCGTTCTCTGAGGAGGAGCCGAGGAAATTGGGGTCGCCCTAATCCCTTCGGCAGGGTCAGACTCTGGCCTTCGTCCATTCCAGGTCCCAATCCTGTTCCTAGGATCGGGAATTGGCCTTGCTCTTCTTGGAGCACGGGCTCTACCTCTAACTCCTCTTGCCATTGATTATTTCGAAGAAAAAAGTCAAAAAAAAGGGAAGGAGTTCGAATTCGAAGAAAAATAAACTGAAATCAAAGGAATTTACCTTAATCTGAAGCGAAAGTTGCCGATTTACGAGTTCGTAGTGGCAAGTCTCAGTTTCTAAGCTTAATGCTCGGGGAATTTGCGAAGTTTTGATGCGGGTTCTTGGGTTCTCTCGAGAATTCTGGGTTTGTGTTGGTGAATAAGTGAGGAGAAATGACGCGCCTCTGATTATATCTCCAGAAATGGGAATACGGGGAGTCCGCGTTTCAATTTCTCTTAAATACCCCACTAAGTAACCGTTAAACACACGACCTTGTGATTAAACTGCCCATTATCCGTCCAACTTCCACAATCATCCGCCTTAACCGTTGTTATCTCATTAATTACGGTTTAAATTCAAATATTTGGATTAATTAAATCATTCACTTCCCTCCTTTTCTGATTATATCAAACCCGACCCGTCATCCTTCCAAATCGGGTCTGGGGGGCAAGTTGTTTGGGTCCAATTTAGTCCAATTGGGCCTAGGCATTAAATGATCCAATTAAAAGCCCAAGGTCAAGGTTCAACTCTCCAATTGTGCTAAAGTCAAATATCAGCCCTCTCAGCAAGCCAATTGGGCTAAGGCCCAACTTCTCCATGTATGAAGAGGTATAAAAGCCATCAATATTACATTTTTAAGGGAGATTCACATTCATTCACATATTCTCAGAGATACACATTCATTCACATATTCTCATAGATTCCCATACATTCTCATATATTCTCATATACTCAAGAAAAGCCTCAAGCAACTAATTCTCTTGCATAGTGTTCTCTTTCTACACATTGTACTGACTTTAGCATCGGAGGGGCCTTCCTCGGCAACACCCCCGAGGCTAGTTTACGTGTGTTTACTGTGCAGGAAACCTTCGGCCCAACATAACTTGGACCGAATCTAGTGTTCTCCGTTTCAGCGGACCTTCGGCAAGGTCCCATTGTTTTCACCCGAAACACAAACTGATGAGGATAGTCCGTACTAAACAAACCATAAGATTTTTGCCTTAAAGTTATCAAAGTTATTACCCCCCTCCAGTCTGACATGGTCAGATGAATATAAATACTTTAATTTGGATACGGTAACATAAATGAAGATGGGTTCCAATGAAAGATGAAAATAAATGAATAAATAAATAAAGAAAAAAGAATTTATTTTTTTATTTTTTTTAAAAAAGGAGAAAAATAAGAGATGAAATACAAAAAATATCCTATGCAATCGTTGTATATTCATGGACAAACATGTAAAAGATTCTAATGCAAAAAAAAATATTGTACATCTAATATAAAGTTATCTTAAAATGATTAAAAGTTACGGAGTATGTACCTTGTAATGAATGAAATTTACCCTGATATAAATAAAAGCAGTGGGTTTCTGGTGCGGCTGGCCGCACCATGCGGCAGGTTGTCAAATTAGCAAATGACAAAGTAACCCCCAGACAAAGTAACCCCAAGACAAAAGTAACCCCTAACTGACTTAGTAACCCTTGACCAAGTAACCCCTGACTGACCTAGTAACCCCAAGTAACCCGTAACCGACCTGGTAACTCCCGACCTAGTAACCCCAAGTAACCCTAACCGACTTGGTAACCCCTAACCGACCTAGTAACCCCAAGTAACCCCTAATCGACCTAGTAACCCCTAACCGACTTAGTAACCCGTAGTAACCCCTAACCGACCTAGTAACCCCAAGTAACCCCTGGTCGCCGACCTAGTAACCCGAAGTAACCCCTAACCGACCTAGTAACCCCCTACCTAGTAACCCCAAGTAACCCCTGACCCCGACCTAGTAACCCCTAACCGAACCACCTAGTAACCCCTAAACGGATCTAGTAACCCCTTACCCACCACCAACAAAAAACTACCACCAACAACCACCACCAACAAACCAATACTAACCTAAACGCCTTGCCACTAGCCCCTAACCCACAAATAAACTCCGATCCAACCAAACCATTAAAAAAAAAACAAATCAAACAAATACCTTAAAATTTTAACAATGGTTTCGAATATCAATTCAAATATGGCTAAAAAGGCCAAATTTGACCATGAAAATTCTAGATCTAGAGTTTTCATGGCTGAATTTGGCCTTAAAAACTTTGAACTTGTTTTCCGACGACGGAGTCACCAAACCACCACTACCCTCCTAGTGAAACCACTATTTCCGACAAACGAACCATCGACAAACAAACCATGAAGACGACTATTGATGACGATTGCGAAATTTGTGTTACGTTCTCTGAGAAAATGAGATGAAGGTTCTGGTTTGAAGAAGAAAAAAAGAGGAGAGAGAAAGAGAATAGAGAGAAAGAATTTTTAAAAAACAAAAAAAATTGTGGTTTGTGAAATAAAAGTTATTTATGCTATATTGATAAAAGTTTATCAAAAAAGTCTAAAAGTTACCTTAATTGATAAGTTCAATAAAAAGTTATCTCGATGTACAATAATATTATTGTACATGTACATCGGATATATAAAAAGTTTTTGATATTCATGACGTTGTAGATAAATTAAGTTTTAAAATTCTTTAGTTCTTTTTTATTTAATTAAATTTCCTAAATTCTCTAATTTTTTGTGTAGGGTTCATACTTCATAGTCACATCACTCACATGGTGTAATCGTTAATAAGTATGTGAAAAATCTTTAAGATGAATTGTATAGAAAAATCTCTCAGATATTTTATTGATGGACACGCCCAAATTAAAACCTTAATATGTACTCCGTATATGAGGCGAGCATATTGCCAAAGAGTGCTTACCTCAATAGAACAGTCCAACATAACTTCTTGTGTTTGCTTCGTATTAATGTCACAGTCCAAGGATTGTCCTGGAAACATGCATATGAAAAAGACAATCATAAAAATTACAGTTAAATCATAAATATAAAACACGTACTCCATAATTATTTTCTACAAGTAATAAATGCGTGCCCTGCTCAAGGTACTAGTACCTATGGAGTAATAAATTTAAGTACGGAGTACCTTGAATTTCTCTAAACATATTACTGTAAAAGTTAAAAGTTTACAACTTAAAATGAAAAAATCAAAATTACTGATTGACCTTAGCTTGTGCAGCTCTTCATCATAACACGTTAAACTTATGGATAAATGCCTTGATAGAGTAAGAGATTTGAAATTTTCATTGAGAACAACTACACAAAGTTACTAACTCAACTGATTTAAATTTGTGAACCAATTTAAACATGGAAGATAAGCAGAGAAATATTTTTGAAAGTGATGTACACATGTACGCGTATTGAAAACAATAAAGTATCATATGAGGAAATCGCTCAATTTTTGCCATCTTGCCAGATTTTTAAGGCCCAAAAAATAGAAATATGAACATTTCTTTTAGGAATTGAAATATAAGCAATTAGTACGGAGTATTATGTATTTGATACAGTTGCTTATATTTCCTTAATTGCCTAAAAAAATGCTTATTTTCCATTTTTTACTTTTCTTTTCTTTTAGTATAAAATCTTGCTTTTATTTTCAGCTCCTGTCTTCAACGTCAAGCAAACATCATTACGGAGTATTTAGGGCCCATTAACTATGCTCTATTAGGATAACAATTTACTTTACGTCATTCACTTTCTACCTTACATATTGTATTTCACGATTTCAATCTAACTCTGCTATCCAATATATATACAAATGTTATTTTTATTGTTTGATTGGTATAACGCAATATATTGCATACTACTCCGTAATAAATAGGTTTGTTTCCCTTAAAAAGTGCAATAAAATTGTTTGATTGAACTTGGGTAGTAGAACTTCCACTTATCTCGCGGTCTTACTTTAAACTTCATCTGAAATTTAAATGTTTTCTTATCAACTAAACACTTACAATTCACACATGTTTTTGCTACCTATAAATCTCTAGTATCTATACATTTATATCACCCAAACAAATACTTACATAACTGATGAAATAATCGATACGAACAATTAGGTCATGTAAAGTCACATTATCAAATAAAAATCACTACAACAAAAGAAATATAACAAAGGAAAGTGGATTAACTAGAAAGAATCAAATTTAAAAAAAAAAAAATACATACCTTAAACAAAAGATGAGGGGAATCATCTCAAGATTAGCGTCTTAAAATTAATCCATTACTAATCGTTTATAATTAATTTTCGCAACAATAAATTTACGAAGATTTGAGAGAAGAAGAAAAAAAAAAGGAAAGAGAGAGAAAGGTGTAGAAGAAAGATAGTTGAAGTGGGTAAGACTGGTAGTTAATATAATTTCAAGTATGTTATCAAGGCATTATGGCGGGCGATTAAGAGAATAATTATTAAGAGAAGAAATTGATTTGATTTTGTATTTCATAAGAATGGTAGGTTGCATTTGCACATGGCTTCTTATAATTGGAGCCTCCTTATCCAGGGCAACCTTGGTCCCACCTTTTGCAATCCAATTCTTGTTGTTATACCGACACTACAAAACATTATATGTTGCTGTAATACAATTATACATATACTATAATACGAGATTACTAGTACATACAATAATACAATCATTGTGTCTGTCAAAAAAAAAAAAAAAAAAAAAAAAACAATCATTGTGGGTGAGCTCGGAATTGTACAATTTGTAAGTTAAAGAGAAATGTTAATTAGTCAGAGTGTCGGACTTGGTTAAATTTACCTTAAAAAATATTGTGACGAATACAAGAAAGACTAATGAAATACATTTTAAATAGTAAAATTAAAATCCGTGTTTATGTAATTCACTGTGTAAGCAACATTTTTACTAGCAATTGCAAATGAGTGGAATTTTTATTTCTCACACAAATAAGATTAGGCACAATACTCCCAAAACAAAGATGAAAGAGGCTTCGAAAATAAGACCAATTTATAAATCATAGCTCAAACATATTGTTGTTTTAAAGAATACTACAAGAAGGGGGGGTTGAATTGTAGTATGAGAGATTAGCCAAACTTTTTGCGGAATTAAAATTAAGTTAGCTAAAGGAACTGAAAGATTAACTAAAGGAACTAAAGAATGCAAGAGAGATTTTACGTGGAAAACTCCTTGGCCCTAACAAGGAGAAAAACCACGACCACTTGGGATTTTGGGAAAAGAATCTTCACTATAATAGGGCAAATGATCCTATTACAAGTTAACGACTCAAACTCAAGTTCCTCTACGAACTTGAGACCCTGAGGAACAAGTCACCCAACTTGTTACTCTTCTCTACTCTTTCTCTGTTCTCACTTCTATGTTCTCTCTTCTCTTTCTCTTCTCTTTCTCACTTCTCTTTCTCATACACAAACGTTCACTCGAACTTCCCCATTCCCCAAATTACAACTCGAAAAGTAAACAAACTCTAGTATAAGAACATTAAGAGCACTCTAATGAACTTGTGTGGAATTGACAGTTGACTCAATTTGAAGCTTGAAAACTTATGTGAGCAAGGGTGAGTTTTTCCATCAGATTTCAATGACTATTTATAGAGCAATAAACGCATTGGAAAAACCTCTTTGTGCAGCAAATCCATCACGCCACTACTCATACCCACTAAGAAGATCATGTCCCTTGAATTAAGGAACCATGAACTCCTCAATGTGCAAAATCATGACTGAAAAAGAATATGGGAGAGTAGGCCGCAAGTTTTGGAAAACATGGGAGATTTTATTTTGTTAAAGATATTTTCCAAAAATCAGAAAAAGGAATAAAATAAAATCTTTTTAATTTGAGAAAAAGATAAACGTTTAAATGATAACAGTTTTCCTAAAAACTAGCATGCACATATTTTATCTTTTAGACCAATTCCACACATATTTTTCGAGTGCCAATTAATCTCTTATACTTACATAAATCCTAGAATATAAAATATATTTTATTCTTCATGTTCTCTGATGAGGCTTCTATTTCGAGGCTTCTGTTCCTTGGGAGGAACTTCTCTTCTCTTGATGAGGCTTCTTCTCTGAAGCTTCTGTTCCCTGAGGGAACCATCTCTTCTCTAGTCTTCATTTCTGAAGCGCCAGTTCCTGTGAGGGAACTCTTCTATTTGGATAGCTCTGCTTCTGGCCTTCTTGTTCCTCATGGTATTTTTACAAGACACTTCATTCTCCTAGTCTTTGTAACTGAGTACACACTTAAACAATCAAGCACTTATTAGTTTGTAAGTAAGTGCGGTTGTGTCATCATCAAAATCAATTAGTCCAACACATATGAAATATGAAGTAACAAATAATATGTTGGATTGTTTGTATAGAGCAAATTGATTCATCAAATTTGTTAAAATGCATCAAATTGATTTAAGGCATATTTTAACAATTTTAATGGACTGCATTATAAATAAACAAATTCCAAGCTGGGTATATTTGAATCTTGGGCTTTCTAAGCGCATTTAATTGGATAAAACTTCTCATTGATCATTTTTTGGGCCTACCAATCAAAAAGATAACTGGACATCTTTAAGCACAAATCTCCAAGATTAAGCAAAAATTAAAACATGCATGAAAGTAAATGACAATTTAAGCCACTGTATCGACAATAGACACTTCTAGCCCAATATCCTATTGTGAGGTTTTTGGCTATATGTATTATGCATACAACAAACAATATAAATGTTTTAATTTCATTACTCAATAAATGTATTTGTTTTGATTTTTCAATTATTTCAAGATTCATCTAATAAATTTATCTAAAAGTACAAAGAAACCAATTACAAAGAAATTTATAGTGTTTAGTGAGTATTTCAGCTTTCAACTTGGGTACAAGTCACACAACGCGTGCAACCGATAGCCCAGTCCACTAACATCATAATTTCAATGGGCTTAAAGGGATTGTTTTATGGGCTCCAGTGGGGCATAGAAGGGCTAAATTGAGCCATAACTACATTGGAGTCCAACAACTTCACAATAGGCATGACATTCACACACCTAGGTACTTTATACTGGTCAATAGATGCTCCTCTTGATATTGCATAGTCCATCAACTTCTCAAATGTTCCCTTCTTCACTACTCGTATCTCAAGTGCCCCAATTGACCGATCATCAGCGCGAATCTGTCGGTATACCGAGTTAAGGGCTTGCTCTATTGCTAGAGCGCATTGACCCAACACCTCATGATCTAACCCACTCGAGGTGTCATTAGTTAAAAGCTCCCAATAAATGACATAATGTCCCGGTATAGTTTTGGTGTCTGCATAACTTGTGTAGTCAACAACTCTTGTATTGAAGGGTTTAAGCAAAGTTGATGCACTCTCAACTGCATTTTGCAACTCGAATTCATCTGTCTTATCCATGTCGATACTAAGTAGAACATTCTTCCTCCTAATAAACCTTAATTGTGGAGTTGAGTTGTGGAACCCTGTCACGTATAGCACGTCCCCAACTTTGTACCTATAATTTCAAAAGTAGTAGGTATAGAAATTATAAACAATATGTTGCCAAAAAAATAAAAATAACATCCTGAAAAGACTACCATTATCATTATACTATCCAACAGTATCAATACCAACAAATACCTATACAATCCTGCTTGTGTGGTGACTACAATCTCATACTCCTTTCCGACCTCCACGTCAGCCAAGTCGACGATTTGATTAGCCGCGTTATCAAGTGGGATAAACTCAAAAAATGATGTGTTAGGCAATATAGTATAGGACACTTCCAAGGGGGCACACATTGGGTTTAAGTTAGGTCCAAAGAAACACTCCGAGGAAATGTACCTATTACTAACCTTATGTAGGCCACCACTATAGTAATCCAATGTAGGTATATGTTGAGCCATGGAACCCGTCACAATCACGTCTAAGTACTTTGTATTTGGCCAAATCCTTTTAATTATCCCTTCCCAATTATCATCCTTACATGCATGGACAATGAATTCCGCAAGTTCCGGGTCAGGCCTCATGATTTTACTCATACAAGTCCGTATGCCCAAGTTAGTGATTATCGAGCTTAGGGTTCCAGTGTTGATGTCGTGACAAAGGTCAGTAAAGTGGACTTGGAGGAAGCGGATGGCCCGGAGGAGGCCGGATGCAAAGGCGGCTCCTATGCGGAGCACCTCGTGGCGATTGTATAGCCCACATAACATTTGTGTGTACATAGACTGGAAATAGTCGAGGCAAACTATCGCCTCATGAGGGCTAGTATTAATGTTATAAGGGTCATCATAATGTTGGTTCTTAAGGTAGTTGTTTTTGTAGTAGCTTGTGAGAACTGATTGAACCAATAGACCTCCTGGAGTTTTTGTTTCCGGCCTAATGAATTTGAAGTAAAGGACTTTTCCTTTGTCAAGATCTGACATAAATCTGTTAATGCAAATTCAACCAAATAAATAACTATATATGATCAAAAGTTTTTTTATATACAAAGTTTACATAATGAAGTTGGTGTACCGTTTTTTTTTTTTTTTTTTTAAATTTTATTTTATTTTATTTCATCTAAGCTTGTATTTTGACGTAATCATAATTTTTACGGTTCCTGCTGAACAATAAAGGTTACCAACTTACTGATTCATAATAGGCATGATTGCATGAACATGCTGGAATACAACAACCGACGTTCCATCTCCTCAGAAGTCATTGGTATCAGTTTTTTCTCTCCTGCTGAAGTACCCGAGCTACAGTAATAACCAAGTATTTATTATGTATTAGTAAAAAAATTAAGTCAAAGATATAGTGATATTAAGGAAAATGTTATACTAGCCCTTAGGGCTACATATAAGCATTAAATTTACACTTGAAGATTGTTAAAAGTCAAGAAATCATCAAAATATAAACACTAATAACACTGATTTACGCGTGTTTTTAATTATGAATTCCTAATTTTATACAATTTTCAACAGTATATTTAATGCTTATATATAGCCCTTAGGGCTACATATAACATTACCCTAATATTAATAGTGTAAAATCCAAGCGATGCATTTAATAAATGGAAAGAGTAAAAAAAATAAAATTACTGAAAATTATAAACAATATGGTGTGAGAAGGAAAATATTGTAAAATGTGTGTGCCAAAAATAAATAAAGTTAAAGATGATAGACTAATAGTGCACTTGTAAAGTTGTTAAAAATGTAAAATAAAAATTAACAAATCCAAGCAATGAGAACTGTTTAAGTTACTCCGTACTTCATATGTAAACACAGAGTAAATAGAAAACAATTATAAGAGAATTACCTAGTGAAATCTCCCCCCTTCAAAAAAAAAAAAAAGAAAAAAGAATTACCTAGTGAAAAATTCAGTGATTGGTTGGGCACAAAGAATAGGGGAGAAATCCCCATTAACAATACGTTGGATATCAGGTTGAATATCCTCGTATGTCACCACTGGAACATTGCTCTTAAATGTCTTAACATCAACACACCCCTTCATCCCATGTCGTTTCAAGTACTCGGTGTTGGCGTTTTGGCTCAAAATATGAGCCAAAACCTTCCTTTGCTCCTCCTCACACTTGCTCGTCACCTCCTCAATGAATTCCAACACCGCCGTGTCTTTTTCTATCCTCGCTGCCATTGTCTGTAGTATCAATGTTATGGAAGCTCTTGTTGTTGTTTGGGTTGCAAATGGGAGACTGGAAAGAGAAGTTTATAAAGCCAGCTAGGCCACGCAGAATACGCTAGGCAAAACAATGTCATGATACACGTTGATAAGACATAATTGATAATTTTAACATCCATGAGTATCATGACCAATCATTTAACAATTTATGGATAACCTAACTAATTTTTAAGTAAAACTCCATTCGCTTTTTATGATGATGTTTCTCAAGTCAAGACAGCACATCAATTGATATAAAGTTTTTCTAGGATCACAATAAATTAAACTACTTAACTTGTTATTGATCAAGTTTATAAACTTATACCCTTTTTTTTTTAGGGAATTGATGAGTTATCCATAAACAAGGAAGTAATATTTGAAAATAAAGAGGACTTTTAATACATTTCTTGCGTGAAGTTTTGAAAGGCTTAACACTGTGTAATGTGGTGGTTGTTCAGTTTGATTTGCAAGTAACACAAAGATATGAAGACTACTCCATATTAATCTTTCCCCGATCAATACTCAAATAGGATTTACTTGTCTTAATCTATTAATGCATAATAAATGCTTGTCTCCTCAACTAAACGATAATTCTAAATAAACTATATTTTATTTTATCTTCAAATCTCCAATAATGAATAATTTACTACTAACATCGACTATGTATGTATACATAAGCTAATAAAATCTACAAAGATATCATAGCTTAAATATAATTCTACTCTAATAAAAACCTATCTTAATTCTTAATAAATGTATGTAACAACCTGAAAGATAAAACTCATAACAACTAACAAAGACAAATATTCAGGGACTGCATAGGTAAGTTTAGTATGCATATTCTTTAAATCTTAGTTCATGACCTTCATGTAACTCGTTCAAAGCAGAGGTTAGAGTTGTGCTAATACGGTTTGGTGTTAGCAAAGTGGTAAGAAGATTCTAATTAATTAGCTACAAGTTCAATTGGATAATCAAGCTATTAACGATATGAGATATAATCAATATCGAAAAGTATACGTATGATAAAATTTCATGATATTACACAAGGCAGGGAATAAGTTGCTAGTTCATATAACAAATATGAGATATAAACATACAATCAATATAGAAAAGTATATGTGTATGATAAAATTTCATGATACTACACCGTGTAGGGAATTAGTTGCTAGTTCATAACAAATACTTTGTTAAATTTATGGAATATATATATATATATATATATATATATATATATATATATATATATATATATATATATATATATATAATATAATCTTAACAATTACAATTAAGTTTAATTATTTATTTCCTTTTTCTCTCAAAAAGGTTACTAGTAATGAATAATTTGTGAATTGCAGAATTGGCCAATGTAAAATTCATAATATTGCAAGTACTTTCTTAGGGAAAGTATTGTAAGTACTTTGAGAAAGAGGAAGTATAAGAATTTTCTACTTTCAAAACCATGTTTTAAATTAATTTATTCACTTTTTTGTTTTTTTTGGTAATGCTATATGCTACCCTAAGGGTTACATATAAGCATTTAATATATTTTTTTTTTAGTTTTTTATTTTATTTTAATAGTACTTCCCTTTTTAATATTAAATTGGGAATTTATCAACAATTCACGAGTAAATCGAATAAATGTTTATTTATTTATTTATTTTAAAAAGATTGGATTCTAATGATTGTAATTCTCAAAACCATCATGCTAAATATTCTTGGAATTCTTTATCACGACTGAAAATGAAATTAAAAAAAAAATACAATTTATTTTTGAAAAAACAGATAATTAAACACAATGTACTACCGGCCACCGTGTACAACTCATACAAGTCAAACAACGTGGTGCTATGCAGCTATTAATAGCCGAATGTCCGCTAACAAACCAACCGTTACATTTTTATGGGCTCCAATGGGGCATAGAAGGGCTAAATTGGGCCGTTACTGCATTAGAGTCCAGCAACTCCACAATAGGCATGACATTCACACACCTAGGCACTACTGGTTGATAGATGCTCCTCTTGATATTGCATAGTCCATCAACTTCTCAAATGTTCCATTCTTCACTACTCGAATCTCAAGCGGACCAACTGATCGGTCAGCAACCCGACATTGTCGATATACCGAGTTAAGGGCCTCCTCAATGGCTAAACAGCATTGGCCCAATACCTCATGATCCAGCCCAATAGTGGTCTCATTAGTTAAAAGCTCCCAATAAATGACGTAATGTCCCGGTATAGTTTTGGTATCTGCATAGCTTGTGTACTCAACAACTCTTGTGTTAAAAGGTTTGAGCAAAGCTGATGCACTCTCTATCGCATTTAACAACTCTGATTCATCCGTCTTATCCGAGGCAATACGAATTGGATGATCGAAGCATACCAGCAATTTCAAATCCACCAGTCGGGTACGAAGACAGGGGAGAAGGTTTCCTCCTAATGAACTTGAATTGTGAGGTTGAGTTATAGAACCCCGTCACTTGTAGCACATCCCCAACTTGGTACCTGTACAAGTAACTTGAAATAATTAGCAGATAAATAACTCAAAAGATTTTTATTTACATTATTAATCAGAAGTACTAAAATCAATTACCTGTACAATCCTGAATGGGTGGTGACTACAACCTCATACTCCTTTCCGACTTCTACATCAGCCAGGTTTACCAGTTGAGTGGCCGAGCTGTCCCCAAGTGGGATGAACTCAAAATATGCCATATTAGGCATTATAGTGTAGGAAACTTCCGAGGGGGCACACATTGGGTTTAAGTTGAGTCCAAAGTAACACTCCGAGGAACCGTACATAATACATACCTTAGGTAACTCACCACTATAATAGTCCAATGTAGGTATATATTGAGCCATTGTACCCGTCACAATCACTTCTAAGTATTTTGTATTGGGCCAAATCTTTTTTATTATCCCTTCCCAATTCTTACCTTCACATGTATGGATAATAAATTCCGCAAGCTGGGGGTCAGGCCTCATGATCTTACTCATGCAGGCTCGTAGGTCCGAATCAGTGATAGTTGAGCTTAGAGTGCCAGTTTTGATATCGTGGCAAAGGTTGTGGAAGTGATTTTGGAGGAAACGGATGGCCCGGAGGAGGCCAGAAGCAAAGACGGCTCCTATATGGAGGACCTCATGACGGTCATAAAGGCCACATAACATTTGGGTGTACATGGACTGGAAAGAGTCGAGGCAAAGTACCGCCTCATAAGGGCTAGTTTTAACGTTATAAAGATCATAAGGCCGGTTTCTAAAGTAGCTACTTTTGTAGTAGCAAGTGAGAAGTGGATGAGCCACAAGACCTCCTGGAGTTTTTGTTTCTGCTTTGATGAATTGGAAGTACATGCCTTTTCCTTTGTCTAGGCCTGGCATATATCTGTTATACAAATTTAACCAAATAAATAAATAAATATATATATTAGTGTATGTTGTGAATTGTTTCAAAAAAAAAGTGTATGTTGTGAATTTGCATTCTAGAAGTCGCTAGGGCTAATGAATTTTCTAGCTAGCTAGTATTTCGACTTTGTCATATTATTATGGTTAATCGCTACCTAAAACGCTATTAATTAAGAATATCAACTTACTGGTTCATAATAGGTGTGCAAAAGCTTGAAAACAGCAACCTCCTTTCAATCTCTTCAGAAGTCATTGGTATTAGTTTTCCCTTTCCTGCTGAAGTTCCCGAACTACAATAATAACCAAATAAGTTAATTAGTTTAAGTTTTGAGTGCGAGTAATTATAGCTTTGTCATAGGCTAGTAAGTAGGGGTGGTTTTGGGTTGGGTGGGTCATTGCGGAAAAGGTGGTGTGGTGCAATTATAAATGTTGTAATAGTGGGTCAAAACGATCAAATTCCGATTAAATTTGTTGATACAACATAAAAGTATAGGGAAGAAAGTAATTATAGCTTTGTCAAAGATGAAATTAAGTATAGAAGAGAAAGTAATTATGGGAAATTTCTTGTTTCTCATGGTGAGAAACAAGACATTTTCGTGAATAAATCAACAACTATTTCATCATTGTGGCCCCACAATTAAATAAAGTTAAATTAAGTTGTAGATTTATTTACGAAAATGCCATGTGAGAAACAAAATTAGTTTCTCACCATAAGAAATTGGGGCATCCTCAGTAATTATAGCTTTGTCAAAGATGAAATTACCTAGTAAGAAATTCAATGATTGGTTGGACACAAAGAATAGGCGAGAAATTCCCATTAGCAATTCGTTGAATATCAGGTTGAATATCTTCGTAAGTTACCACCGGAATCTTCTTCTTGAATGTCTCAACGTCGACACACCCCTTCATCCCATGTCGTTTCAAGTACTCGGTGTCGGCGTTTTGGCTCAAAATATGAGCCAAAACCTTCCTTTGCTCCTCTTCACACTTGCTCGTCACCCCCTCAATGAATTCCAACGCAGCCACATATTTGTCTTTCCTCGCCATCGTCGATCGTTGTAAAAATGTTGTAAGTTTGTGATAGTAGCTTAATTAATTTAGAAGCTGTTGTTGTTGTTTTGGTTGAAAATGGGAGATTGGAAAGAGGATATTATATTGCAGATACTTTGGAAGTAATATGAACGGGGCAAAGTAGGCAAAAGAAGGTCGTGGTACACGTTTGAAGTTAATCTATAAACCATGCATTTTTCTTTCATGATTGTTAATTCACCTTTTGCATTGAGTGTGCTACTACTTTATTAGGAAATCACTTTGTTGCGGGGTCATTTTCTCATTGTGATGTGCAGATTGGCATCTTATTACTCGTATTTTTTTTTTCTTTTTAAATGCATTAACAAATGCATACCAGATACCACTAATAATAAGTTGTCAATGGTGTAAGATAATAATAATAATAATAATAATAATAATAATAATAATAATAATAATAAATAAATAAATAAATAAATAAATTTTAAAAAAATTGCCATGTGACACGTATTTAACTCCTTTTTTTTTAATGCATTAGTTTGATCGGAACATTTGACGAGATGTAACTTTAACCATTAATATTTTTAATTTTCTATTAGTAAAAATTATAACAAAATTGTATTATAAAACTACTAATCAAATGATACATTATATAATATGTGAATACTGAATAGTACAAAAGTCAAAGTGATGGAGTATTAGTATGAGCTCTCTCTCTAGTCTCTAAACAGCAACGGAATAAAAAGTACTTGTAGTTTTGGACTTGGGCATGCCTTCATGTCATGATCTGTCAAAATATTTTTGTTTTTGTTTATAAACAAGAAATATAGTAGCAGTGCCGGATCTAGGATTTTTGAACTGGTGAGTCACCATCAATAATTGTTCACTTGTTTCAATCCAAAACTTATTTTATATATATATATATATCACCAAAATGATTTCAATCCAGAAATAGGACATAAAAATCCATACTACAATAGTACTTAAAAATTCAATCAAGTCGAAAGTATGTACTCCAAATAATTAACATGTTACAAACAAATAGTACTATAAAATTAGTACATTAAATTAACTTTATATTTTTTACTTAATTCATAAGCTTTGTAGGAAAATATTAAAATTGGTTGCGAAAATATAGTATAAATAGAAACAAGAATTATTAAAAAAAATTATACGGAGTTCAAAAAAAAAATAGTGAGATAACTTAAAAGACTTGTTATTAAATATAACAGGTCTTTTTAATGAAAAAAGAAAGGAGTGTGACGAACAATAGCAGCAAAGAGACCACCTATTTATAATAGGCGGTCTCTTTGATAATTTTTTTTTTAAAAAACAATTATTTTTTTTTGGCTGGTGAGTCACGTGACTCACCATGCACCTACATAGATACGCCCCTGTATAGTAGTGTTCAAGCCTTCAACCATGAAGCTCTAATGTTGCTGAATTTACAATCTTGTCCATAAATCACTAACGAAAATGATTTTATACCCTTATATTAACATTTTTTTTATATAGAATATTAACTTGTATAATTTCTCATTATATTCTGTAAGAACTAAATCAGTAGATATATTAGTATTTAGGCACATAATAATTGAATAGCGCTAAAACAGTAGTACCAAGCAATATGTTAAGATAACGACATTTTGGAATTCTGAGTGATACATCACTGAAAATGAAAGAAAATTAACAACAGAGTAATTTATTTTCTGTAAAAACAGATAATTAAACACAATGTACACCTGTCACCGGGTACAAGTCAAACAACGTGCTACAATACTGCTATCTATAGCCCAGTGTCCGCTAACAAACTAACAGATACATTTTAATGGGCTTAAACGGGACCTCTTTGTGGGCTCCAATGAGGCATAGAAGGGCTGAAATGGGCTGAAACTACTCTGGAGTCCAGTAACTCAATAATGGGCTTAACATTAACACATCTAGGTGCTTTGTACTGGTTAATAGATGCTCCTCTTGATATTGCATAGTCCATCAACTCCTCAAATGTTCCATTCTTCACCACTCGGATCTCAAGTGGCCCAATTGAACGGTCCGAAACCCGACATTGTCGGTAAACCGAGTTAAGGGCCTCCTCAATGGCTAGACAACACTGGCCCAATACCTCATGATCCGGCCCATTTGTAGGATCTTTTGTTAAAAGCTCCCAATAAAGGACATAATGTCCTGGTATAGACTTGGTGTCCGCATAGCTTGTGTACTCAACAACGCTTGTGTTGAAGGGTTTGAGCAAAGCTGAAGCGCTTTCAATCGCGCTTTGCAACTCTGACTCGTCGGTTTTATCCGAATCGATACTGAGTAGAACGTTCTTCCTCCTAACAAACTTGAATTGCGGTGCTGAGTTGTAGAACCCTGTCACGTATAGCACATCCCCAACTTGGTACCTATACATAAGGTAGAAATTGAAAATTAGAAATACTAATTAGAACTTTGCAAGTAGTAAAATCTACTAAATAAACTAACTAAGCAAACAATAGTTTTATTATCAATTACCTGTACAATCCTGAGTGTGTGGTGACTACAAGCTCATACTCCTTTCCGACCTCCACATCGGCCAAGTTTACAAGCTGAGAGCCCGAGTTGTCGTCGAGTGGGATGAACTCGAAATACGCCATATTAGGTAATATAGTGTAGGAAACCTCTGAGGGGGCACACATTGGGTTCAAGTTAAGTCCAAAGAAACACTCCGAGGAAGCATACATAGTACATGCCTTAGGTAGGCCACCACTATAATAATCCAATGTAGGTATATATTGGGCCATGGCACCCGTCACAATCACTTCCAAGTACTTTGTATTAGGCCAAATCCTCTTTATTATCCCTTCCCAATTCTCACCCTCACATGCATGGATAATGAACTCCGCAAGTTCCGGGTCGGGCCTCATGATCTTACTCATGCAAGCCCGCAGGCCCGAGTTAGTGATCATTGAGCTAAGGGTTCCATTGGCTATATCGTGGCAAAGGTCGTGGAAGTGGACTTGGAGGAAACGGATGGCTCGGAGGAGGCCGGAGGCAAACACTGCTCCCACACGGAGCACCTCGTGGCGCTCGTATAGGCCACATAACATTTGGGTGTACATGGACTGGAAAGAGTCGGGGCAAAGTATCGCCTCGTTAGGACTAGTATAGACGTTGTAAGGATCGTAAGGCCGGTTCTTGAAGTGGCTACTTTTGTAGTAGCTTGTGAGAACTGGACGAGCCACTAGGCCTCCTGGAGTTTTTGTTTCGGACTTGATGAATAAGAAGTAGAGGCCTTTTCCTTTGTCTAGACCTG
Source organism: Chenopodium quinoa (assembly GCF_001683475.1). Lineage (NCBI taxonomy): Eukaryota > Viridiplantae > Streptophyta > Magnoliopsida > Caryophyllales > Amaranthaceae > Chenopodium > Chenopodium quinoa. The sequence goes on along the minus strand of NW_018743574.1, from coordinate 6,630,119 downwards.
GCATGTATCTGTTGATACAAATTAATCAAATAATTATGGTCAGTTTTGCATTTAATTTGTATTATATAAATTATAAAAGGCTGAATGAATGAATGAATATTGATTTTTAATACAATAGTTGTAGACAAATTAAAGGACGTATACATTATAAAAGTATACATTTGTGTGTAATTTTATTGGACATATCACGTCTTATCTAACTATATATGTATGTAAATACCAAATATTATTGATAAGGAAAAACAAAAGCAAACAACAAAGAAAAAAGCGTAGTTCTATATCTCAAGTATGGTGTAAAATAGCATTTATCTGTAGTCTCTTTTCGTAAAACACAAGATAAAAAAGTTTAAAGAACAAAGGATATATTTTTAGCTAATTTCAGAGGCGTGTTCTTTAATTAATGCAATATATTGAAATAGCAAATTTCTATTAGTAGTAAATGTATGATTTTTTAATAAAGTTGTGTAGTAGTATATATAATCAAAATTATTATTTAAGTGAATGAATAAATTTGTCCATATTTGAGTAGTGGAGGAAATTAAAAGGACTTACTGGTTCATAACAGGCATGAGAAGGCTGTAAAGCAGTTGCCTCCTATCCATCTCCTCAGCAGTTGTTGGCATCAATTTTCTCTCTCCTGCTGAAGTTCCAGAGCTGCAATAATCACCCAATTAATCTCTAATTACGGAGTAATTATTTGGATGATTAAACATCAAATACTTGGTAATTATATTAATACACTTTTTTTTTCTTCTGTCGTAGGTTATTTCATTTAAGTTGGTCAATTTCGACCAGAATTTATCTGTTCTTAATCATTGACTACGTTCAATAAAGGTATTGAAAGTCAAATCACCACATATTTTGACTTTACATTACATTAATGAGCATGAGTGTATCAAAATATCATACTCTTCTGTATGTATGTAACGTACTCAAAATTAAATTTGTCTTTCTTTTTTGTTAGTGAACTTTTATTAGACAATCATTTTAGAAAATACGCGTAAAAATTTCTATACTAGTAGTAAAAATTTTCGAATATGTGTTATTAAATCAATTAAAGAATGTTTGTTACCTAGTAAGAAATTCGGTGATTGGTTGGGCGCAAAGAATAGGAGAAAAATCCCCATTAGCAATACGTTGGATATCAGGCTGAATATCCTCGTACGTCACCACTGGAACCTTATTCTTAAAAGTCTCAATATCAACACACCCTTTCATCCCATAACGTTTCAAGTACTCGGTGTCGGCGTTTCGGCTCAAAATATGAGCCAAAACCTCCCTTTGCACCTCCTCACATTGGCTCGTCACCTCCTCAATGAATTGCAACGCAGCCAAATCTTTCTCTCTTCTCGCCATTGTTTATCGTCGTAAAGATAATGTTGTAAGAAAAAACAAATTTAATAAAACAAATTTAATGTAACAAAAATATTGCAGAAAGCTGAGTTTTTTTTTTAGCCAAGTAAATTGGGAAGTTTTTGTGAATATTGGTTGAAGTGAGTATGATAGAATGAAAAGAGCAAAGGAGTTTATATAGGGCAAAAAAGCTACAACGTAGGATAAAAGACGTCATGGTAGACGTAAAAAGTTGCCACAAGGAAGAGGGACAAGTAAACTTGTTACTTGTGAATTGTGACTCTTGACTAAAATACGTATGTACTAATTCCATTTTTAATTACAGTGACATCCATTTTTAATTTTTTTGATTGGTCGTTGATATTAGATATATAATCAATTAATCATAATAATAGTTGTCATAATAGTAGACAATGGAGATTTTGGACTCCAATAAGCCCAAATGATATGATATTGATTGTTTTTTTTTTTCCTGCATGTTTAAATCATTTTTTTTTGTTAAGCTATTCTAGCCGTCCTTCAAATAAAATAACTCCGTACTAGCAAAATTATTAAATAAAACTGTAATTATAGATTTTGATTATATTTTTAAAATTCCAATTTTTGTCATTTTTGTGTGTTGTTGTCTTTTGGACAACTTAATTATATTTTGGGCTTGTTTGTAAATGTTTATCTGACTTTTAAGATGTGATTATGCAACTTAAGAAAAGTTAATTTTGGCTTTAATTGTATGAGTATTGACTAATGTAATGTTTACTATACATCTTAGAAAATTCAACGTGTAAAATTTCAAAGTCTTACTAATTTTACAGCATCAACAAAAACTACTACGTTTGAAATTTAACAACCAAAGATCATTAGTCATTATCCAATGTTTAATTTTTTTTCATTGACTGAATTTATATAGATCCAAAACCTTATTATTTTATGTTTAATGGTACTATTTGTGTAGCATGCATGATTAAGTAATTGTTAATTGTCTAGATAAGAATCTTCTATAAATTCCAAAATTCAAATCCTTGACCTTATGCATTGAGTGTACTACTAAAATTTACAACACTTTTGTTTTTTTTCGATATCCGTGATAATATTCTCGAAGAGATGATGAATATCTTTGTTTCTCCATATTATTTTATGCAAAGATTGTAGGGCTAAGAGGGGGACATAAGGGCCCACTAGGCCTAAGGTTAAGGGGACATGTGGGACCGTTGAAGGGGTCAAGTCAGTTGATTTTGTCGGGCATTCGAGTTGAACGGACCACGAAGCTTTCAAAGGATAAGAGTTGGGGAAACCTCAGAAGAGGCTGCTGACCAACGACAACGATGGCCTGCCGGCGGAAACGGCACAAAAGACAGGCATTGTATTGGTACCATTTTGCTACCTCGAGCTCTTTGTGTATTTTGTACATTACAACCCTTTGTTTTGAGTTGTGACTTTTCTATTCTTACGTGAGTCGTTCGCCATTTTAGGTAAATACACTACAAAGCTATCCATTTGTGATTTTATTGTTACATAATTAATTAAAATTAATTAAAATGTATGTACAACAAGTATTTTTTGATAGAGAATATCCATAGAATATTCTTATCTTAGGTTTAGGATATATTTTGTATAAGATTATCTTTGATTCTTTACATATCTTATGTTACCTAATATGATTAGGTTTCTCATTGTAACCCTATAAATGTGTAAAAAAAGCCTTTTAAATTTGTCATCTTCTATTTACATACAGATTATATGTTTAATCTCATTCGACGAATTAAATATGCATTTATTATAAATTCTTTAAACGATCATGTTTTATTGTTATTTCACGTTGTATGTCATTATTTAGAAGCTCATAATATTATTTAAGAGATAAAGTAACACTTATCAATAATAGCATTGCAATAACAACGATTCATCAACTAGTGTTATTTAAGTAAAATTTAGATTAACTCAACTTAGTTACATAAATGCTTATCGGTGGTAAAAAAAAGTTACATATATAATTAACCATTAGAACAAACTCACTATTGGAAAGATTTGTTTATAATAATTCCATTTATTTGTTAAATACGTCACATATAATCTTTATTGAACAATATTAACACAAAATTACAAGTAATTCTCTTCCACATCAATAATACAAATGAAAACTAGTCATATTTGACAAATAAAATTTAAAACTTATCTATAATCTAATTAAAAATTATTAGGATGTTTCTACAACGGTCGTTTGAAATATGACTACCTTATTATTTTAATGATAAATAATATGAGCGATTTATTTTTTCACACTATAAATTGGACACAATTAGTATTATAATTTCTACAATGCAAATATAATTTTTGAAAATTTTAATTTACCATAAAATAAATATTTTTCGAGAAACTATATATTAACTGTAAAAATTACGTAAATAAAACTAAAAATTTGATAAATTAAAAAAATGTTGATAATAATATTTTATAGCAAAAATAGAGTAATATAATTAATTACGTGGATAAAAATAAGTTAAGTATGAACTATATAATCATTAAAATACTATAATAGTCATATTGCAAACGACCACTATAGAATTTTCAATATCGTAAATGTTTACTAATGCTTGTCAATTACTCCATAGTCTAGCTAGTTGATTAAAACCTTAATTCAAATGTATTATAAATAAAATCGAATATCGTCTATAACCTTCTTATTGGTTTGCATGCCAATTGATAGAAAGCGTGGTAGCCGTGGTTGTATCACTTGTATGTAGCTCTACATACATCTGGGTAAAATACTAAAATGTATGGAACTTATTGTGTTTTTATCTTGTTATTAAATATTAATTATTAGGTGATACTTTATATGCTTTTATAAAACCTATTGCACTTTGCACATTTGCATGTAGAACTATAGGTAAATAATTAAGCAGGTGTATGATCTATTTTGTGCCAAGGCGACTCCCATACCAAACAAAAAGACATGTAAATTAAATTATTTCTACCTTTTTTTTTTTGGGAGTGACTGATAGATAAGGGCAAAGCAAAGTTGCATGTAATTGCATGTAGCTAGCGGTGGGATTTTTCAAACCGAACCGTGAAACCGTCCGTTACCGAACCGAACCATCACGGACCGAACCGTTTATAACCCGCTAATTTTAAACCGAAAACCGAACTGAACCGTATAATGTCAAACCGAAACCGAACCAAACCAATTAATGTTAACCCGTTACGAACCGTAAACCAATAACAAACCAAACCGTTTATAAACCGAAGCCGTTTGAACCGATTAATGTTAACCCGCTAATTGTTTAAACCGAACCGTTTATAAACCGAAACCGTTTAAACCGTAGGAAAAAACCGTTTAAATCGAACCATTTACAACCCGCTAACCGTTTAAACCGAACTGTTATAACCCATTAAACCGTTTAAACCGAACTATTTTCAAACCGCAACCCGTTTAAACCGATCCGATTACAAACTATTTAAACCGAACCGTTTACAACCCGTTCCATTCAAATTGAACTATTTACAGCCTTTAACAATTTGTTAGAATTCCACGAAATATATTTGATGTTTAATGTAATTTAAATATACAATTTTTTTTACATATAATTACTGATTTAAATTAAATTTTTTTGCTATTATAAATTTAAAATTATATTCTTGTATAACTAAATTAGGAGTTATAAATTAAATAAAAAAATGAAAAAATTTGGCCACCCACCCAATCCAACAACCCTCCACCCACCCACCACTGTAACCCACCCTAACACCACCCCCGCCGTCACCCCAGACCCACCCTAACACTACCCCCCACCCACCACCGTTACCGTAACCCACCCCCACCCCACCAACGTCAACCCAGACCCACCCTAACACCACCCCCGCACCCACCATAATTACCGTAACCCACCCCACCCCACCACCCACCGTAAATAAAAAAACCCAGACCCAAACCTTACCCCACCCCATCCACCACCGTCACCGTAAATAATAAAAACCCAGACCCATACCCCACCCCACCTACCACCATCACCGTAACGTACCCCACCCCACCCCTTTAACAAACCCCACCCCACCCCACCCACCACCGTCACTGTAAAAAAAAAAATAATAAAAATACCAGACCCAACCCAACCACACCCACCACCGTCACCGTAACACACCCCACCCCACCCCATACAAAAAAATCGAAAAAAATCCAAACCCACCGTAACCCCACCCCACCCACCCCCATGAAACCCAACATCCTCGAAACCCCCCAACTCACTCTAATTGCTCACCCACCATAAAACTCCCTCCCTCCCTCGAAAAATCCTCCCTCCCCACCCACTCGAAAATTCCTCCCTCCCCACCCACCCGAACCCAGTCTAACCGCCGCCGCACCCACTCTAACTCGGCCCCCTCCGTTGCCCACAACTTGAAAAAAAATTAAAAAGAAAAACAAAAAATAAAAAAAGGAAGAACGAAAACACCTTATATATTAATCCTGAATTTGGCCTCGAATTTGGTTTTAAAAGGCTAAATTCGATCATGAAACAACTAGATCAAGAGTTTCGTGGTCGAATTTGACCATAAAAACCGTCGTGCGTGGTGCCGGTGGACGGAGACGGAGAAACGAGATGGAAGAAAGGAGAACATAGACGGAAGAAGGGAGAAGAAGGAAGAAGGAAGAGGAGATGAGAGAGAAAACGAGAGAGCAGTGAGCATATTAGCAGCCATGGCTTCAAAAAATTGATAATATAACAGAAGAGGATTAAGAAAACGAAAGAGAAATCAAAAAGAGTACTAAAGAGACGATGGTAAGAGTGATCTGATTGGTGGAAAAGAAAACACACGGATCGTGAATTGGAATGTGTGCGATAATAGGCCGTTAGATGACATGCAAATCAATGGCTGATATTTAATATAAGACGGTGACACGGATCATGGGATAATGGATTTGGATAGTATGTTTTTTTTTATTCATAGCTACATACTAATAAAAACACTACTGTACTCTTAATAAATAATATTTAATGTATATTAGTTATATGTATATCAGTATATGTAATAAATAATAATGTGTGGTACGATTGGTATCATACTATCATTGGTATGTATAGATAATCGATAAATGTATCTGATTATTAAAACTTAAAACAGTTGATGATCGATCTAATTGAATACTTCTACTTCCCCACCCGTTTTCTTTAACTTGCAAGTTACAACATATATATGTTGCAGCCTTGTAGGCACGTAATCTTAAAAGGTGATTAGAGAGGGTAAGACAACAAAGTAATTCAGCAATATAACTTTAACACCAAAATTATGGAATAGTTACAAACAATTGTCAATTATTACTTTATTAGACTAATGGGAAATTGAATAATCGTGATTTTAATTAAACATCCAAATATAGTTCCGTAACATTAAATTATTAGTTTATTACAATATCAATTATCGATTTATCGTATTCAAAGTACCAATTCATCAAATCATGGTTATGACGCGATCTTTAAAACAATTAAAACAAGAAGCTGATAGCCTGATAATATTTGATAATGAAACAATAATACATTAATACCTTATAAATTTGTAATAGACTAATATTTAATAAACAACAACAAGACTATAACCAAATTTGAAACATAAACATTAACATGATATAGAATGAATGAGAATTTCTGTAATTCTATATAATCTGATATATGAATCGATTTATCGTATTCAAAGTAGCAATTCATCAAAACATGGTCATGACACGATATCTAAAACAATCCAACAAGAAGCTGATAACCTAATAATATATATTTAATAATGAAACAATAATACATTAATACATTATAAATTTGTAATAGACTAATATGATAATATCGAATAAACAACAACAAGAGTATAACCAAACTTGAAACATAACATATTAACATGATATAGAATAATTGAATAAATGAAGATTTGTGTAATTGTATATAATCCGATGTCTGAAAATAAAGTGACGAAGTCCCAACTTTATATAAAACGAAAATAGCTAACCGGTCAAAAATCTCTTAAAACCCAATTTCTACTCGATCCATTATTTTTTTCACCAACCTATGCCGACCCGCTAATGAAATGGAAATACTAGTCCCAACTTGATATAAAACAAAACGCGCTAACTGGTCAAAACCACTTTTTAGAACTCGATTTCAACCCGATCCTATTTAACTGATTACCAAACTAACCCGAACTATTTTAGCACCAAACCGAGTATAAACCGAACCGATATGAATCGAACTAGCATTAACCCGGGTAAACCCGCCCCTGAACCGACCCATTTCAAAATAATCCATTCATGACCCGAACCTATATGAACCCGGACCGACGTTGACCCGGTAAAACCGCCCCTGAACCGATCCGTTTCAAACCGGTCAGATCATGACCCGAACCGTTTATAAACCGAACGGGCATTGACCCGGGTAAACCCGCCCCTGAACCGACCTGTTTCAAACCGACCCGATTATTAACCGAACCGTTTAAAAACCGAACTGGCATTGACCCGAGTAAATCCGCCCCTGAAGCGACCCATTTCTAATCGACCTGATTATGACCCGAACTGTTTATAAACCGAACCGTTTATGACCCGAACAGAATTTAAATCGTACAAAAATAAACCGAAACCGAACCGACCTGTGACTAATCAAAACCGAACTGAACCGACCCGCCGTCTAAATGAAACTGTTTTAACCCGAAACGTTTCAAACCGAAACCGTTTCAAACTGAGGTCAAACCGAACTGCCAAACCGAAGTCCCACCCCTACATGTAGCAGAATAAAAACTTTAATTTCTGAAAGACCGTTCAGAATGTTTAAATGTGTTGGGACAAAGTTCAGTTGTCACAATGTGTTATACTGTTGATATTAGACCCATGCAAGATTAAAAACATTGAACCTGAAAATGAAAACCGACTGATCGAAATCATACACTTAAACTGTCAATACAAAGTGACCATTTTTGTTAGTGGATATCTTTTTTATTTTTTTACATCCCATACTTTCAACCAACATCTTCATCATTTATTAAAGTTGTGTTTGCCTTTAAATGTCCAGTCTAGGTTTTTTTTGTTACCTTGGTCTGCATGTGTTAGGTTGTTGCAGTATGTAGTAGTTTACTTACTTACTAGAGTAATTACTATAACATGAATGAGTTTTAAACTTGAATTGACTTAAATTCATAAAGAAGCAAATTCGTAGGTTTTTTTTTAGTAAACCTATGTTTTGATTGATTAAACTCAATGTGGAGATCCAAAGAAGTTATTGAGGAGAATATTTTTGTTTAATATTTCTATTGTAAATGTCTCATCGCTGCAACCCAGCATATATACTTGATTAGCAACGGGCAAGTGGTAATTCATCCATATAATTTTTGTCAGGTATAAGTTACGATCAAGGTCAAAGTTCAAAAGCGACAATGTTTCACTAATGCTACAACAACATTTATTACTCCCCTTACACGCTTCATTGCCGAACATGTGTATGTGGGTTAGTTGTGTTTTGACATAGTCTAAACATTAAAAAATCGATAGTCTAAAAGCTATTGGCTTACTACCAAACATGTGACAACTCGTATCTCTTCATCTCTATCACTAAAATAAATCCTCATCATAATCACTAAACAAAAAAACAGTGCCTCAATTATTTTCCAATAAGTTCTTTTTGTATGTTATTTAGTGCTTCGTATTTGGCTTTGATCAATCCACAAATTTACCAGAGATTAATTGTTTCTTGCAAGTAACAACTTTCAATGAATAAGTCTTTTGTTGACTGGCATGCAGCATGAAACATGCTATCATCATGTATTTTTGGTTGTAAAAAAAGTCCATGTTTCGACATTTTCGTATCACGTAAATGGACTGTTTATCTAACTATTCTAACCTAGACAACTTTACCAAATTCTTAGAATTATTATCGTGGTCTATGTTTAGTGCTAGCATTTTTCAAAAGATTCCTTCAATATGGTACATTATATTATCAAGTTTTCAACTTAAACTACATATAACCACTCAATGTAGCATTTGAATTGTAAAAAGTAGTAGTGTCCAAAGACTACAAGGCGTCAAGGCATATACATAGACGATATAAAAAAATTGAACAATAATGTATAGCTATATACGTAGTAATCTACTACACGGAGTATAAAATAAGCTTAATTTATTCTTAATGTCTCCTACTAACTCGGCTTAAGCCGCCCCTAATGACATTTTATTATATTATAAATGATTATTACATTTAGTGAAAGTGATTGACTAATTAGGTATGACGCTAAACCAAAATGGTCCAATTAACTTGTGCATATCGTGGTTGTTTTTTTGCTGATTATGTAATATATTAAAGCACTTGGATGAGATTATACTACCGGAAGGTTATATCAATTATCAAAAAAGGGGTATCCCTTTGCGTTGCCTTTCTCTGAATAGGATTTTTATTTAATCATTAATCAATATAGTTGTATGATTTATTTATTTTTATATGATATTTGGAGACTGTCTTGATAAGTATTTTGTGGGGGTGGGGGAATCACTATATCTTTAATAAGTTCTTCAAAAAACAAAAAACAAAAAAAAAAGGGAGGGGAGGGGGTAAAGAGAGAAAAAATAATGCGTCTTTGCTAGATGCACAATTTACTTTGTAATTTGAATCTTTAAAATAAATAATACGAGTACTTCATAATAAAAAAATTAAAAAAAAAAAAGTCATAGTCTTAGCCCACATTATATTAGCCTCATGGGTGTAGATTTGTTTTTTTGAGTTTTGACAAAATATTGTGTAGGAAGAATCAAAATCCACAATTTCACATCATTCTTATAGTATATATAATGTCACCAATGACAAATGATGTATTTGGTATACAAGATTGATCATAGATCTTGACTATCAACCCCGATCCAAATTTTATACTACCAATAGTTATTGTCATTCACCCGTTACTATATTATATTTGTGTTATGTATGTATAGACATGTTCGATAGTAAGTATAAGGTATTTGAAGTACTTAAATTTGTAACTTTTAGTGCTAAGGATCGTTATGAGCCTAAATATGACTTCAGTCACAAAGCCTTAATCAGACTTAACACACTGCCCTAGCACTCTCTACTGTCTCTAGTACGTATTCTCTACATACTACTACTTTGCCTTCTTTTTTTTTTTTTTTTTTCTCTCTCTCTCTCCCCTCATAATCCCAACCACTTGATTATCTGACAATGCTCATAAAACTCAAAGTTAATAAACAAAACTCAAGCAAAATTAATTAGCTAAAATGAACATTATTTAGTGTATATACTTGTATTTTCCAGCTAATAAGGTGAATATAAGTGTAACTTGTTGGGAATTTAGGCTACCTAGCCATTATTTTATTTATAAAGCATCGATAATGTTACAGTACAAGTAATTCTTGTTATTATTTTTATTATAAGAGGAATGTACATATGTACAACGAGGTATGTGAGCAAAAAGTAGTGGTTATTGGATTCAGTATGCCTGCATAAATGAGGACATTTCGAATCATTCTTGGAGTGCTAAATTTTGCGATCAAGCTGTCATTTGTATTCTAGCCATGTAGTCGTGGTTCCAACAAGTTTCACGTGATACAATCTACCATTAGACTCTTAATTAAATATTGCCAAGCTACTTAGCTTTGCAAATTATATTATGGGCAATTGCTACAGCTATCATTTTTAATTAGAGGAGACTTAATTAGGTCAAGGATGTTTACGGCTTTGAAAGACAATTGCACTATAGAATAGAGGCTAAAAATTATTTGGACCAGTTGAGGAACTAGCATAAAGACCGTTCTATCTTAATTGTCTCTTTTTCAAAAGTTTATAAAATAAGGAGTACTCACTGTAATACGGGATAATTGTCGTCTTTTATATATTCTCAATAACTTTGATTATCTATAAATTTAGATGTATATAATATTATAATCAACGTTAAGAAATAAAATGATTTTTTTTTAAATCTCAAAAAATACTACAAATATTCCCTCCGTTACATATTACTCTCAACAAAGGAATATTTTATATCTCACAAATAATACTCCTTTGTTGTAAATAATATGTAACGGAGAGAGTATTATTTTAGTTGGAGGATAAAAACAAAAATAACATCTTGTACGAGATTGTAATTTTCCTTATTGCTTTAATATTGATCTACTCGTGCTTCATTTGTATGGTTTTTCTTTCCTTGTTTGGTGGTAGAGACTAGAAAGCAGATATTCCACACTATACATTTCAAAATTAAAAAAAGTAGGATATTTGTAGAATTTTTCCTTGTTTCGAGGGATTTGTTCTTACTTGAAAAAATTGGGTGTTGAATATTAAAAAGAAATTTTCACAAAGCATGGATTTTGCAAGAAGTTTGATCCTTCCCTGGATTCCACAAACATAATATTGTCAACCAAAGTTGTAGGGGCAGTTTATCTATTTCATTCATGCTTTTAGGAGACAAATCCACACATTTAAGCAAAAATGAACGAATTAACCAAACACTACAGCTTAAAAAATAATGAAAATGTTTTTTTTTTTTCGAGAAGCAAAATAACCAAAAATGGGCAACAACACATATACGTAACCTATTGCTTCGACTTGAGCTATGAAGTCCTTTTACTCCTTCAGAAAGGACTCTGAAGTTCTGAGCCATCATCATAATGCACGAGCACATAATTTATCGTCAAAGACTTGTTGCGTACCCATCAAATTACGGATTTACGGAGTAACAAGAATGATCAGAGAGCCATCAAATAACATGGCCTTAATAAATCGACTCATTTAAGTCTCGAGCAAACCTTGAAGGTCATGTCAAGTTCACTCAAGATGTGTTTTTCTAAGTCTAGTTTGGGTGGCTCGCGAGCAAGTTAGGTATCGTTACAAGACTTATCACCTCTACGAGAAATTGATAAATTAAATTTCTCTTTTTTAAAAAAAAAAATCACCAAAAAAACTCCAGTTTAAGGAGTACTCTTCTGACTCATACATGTTTGATACATATAACTCTAGAATTACAAAATGCAAAGAAAGAGAAAGAGTAACCTCTTTTGCCTAGACCAGTAACCGATTAGTCGGTAATCAGAGAAACAAAATCATCTACTATTCATAATCATAACAAAGGTCACAATAATAAGCACTATAGTTAAAATTGCTATAACCTTAAAGTTAAAAGTTAAATTCACATTCTTAGCTGCCACAGCGTTTGTCAAAAAAAAAAAAAATGCATTAAGGTGGGGTAGAGTTGTAATTTCGGCGAAATAACAAGATAAATACTGTAAATGTTCTGAACTGAGGTAAGCCAGTTCAAAGCCTCAAAGGTTACAAAAATTAAGCTAGTTATTATTTACCCTGAGATTATCTTAAAGTAACCAAACTCAAGTATGATCACCAGTACTGCTTAGAGGGAAGTATACCGTAGAATAACAAGGTATTAAGAGGCACATGTTTTGGGTCAGGTTAATTAGGTTTGTTTGGCTCTAGAGATCATCCCATCTTGAAAAAAAAAAAGAAAAAGAAAAGAAAAGAAAGACTACATTAACTTATGGCTTAGCACCAGAATTGAGGTTTCTATTTATGCCTACAGCTTGAAGAAGAACAAACCGTGATCATAAACTAAGATTCAAGTCAATCTCATTATGATTCATGAGTTTATTAAAGGGCTGCTGTTTTGGATTCCGAAAACTTCCAGGCCAAACCAATGCCGCCATATCTTCTTCAGGCATGTATATAGATTACCACTCCATGTGGTTCCAAACCCACAGCTGAACTCATTATACCGAGATTCACTCGACATCAATCTCTCTCTGCTGACCAACTTTTGAATGAGTGAATGCGGCTGAATACCAAGTGACCTAACAACTCGAACACTGCAAACAGGTGACACTGACTTAATTTCTTTCATCAATAGTCTATGCCTCCTAGCTTCTCCTCTTTCTCTCTTGTGTGCATTCTGATGGCCACCCAGCGTTTGTGAATTAAAAAACTTCCTTTGGCAAAAACTGCAATTAAAAGTCTTAATCGTACCACCACAATCTGAATCTGCCTCAGCTGTAATAAAGCTTAGGCTTAACCAATTACCTATCTCAACATTGATCTCGTTTTGATCATTGTTGACAGTTTGGTTTCGACCATCTTCCCTCTCTAAAACCATTTTAAATCCGACAATTTTTCTTCTTGCAGGGAGGACTAGACATGCTTACTCTTAAATAAGAATAGGAAAGATGAAGCATCTTAAAGATCCTAGTGGAAAGGATGCTTCTCTATTAAGATATATAACTTTCTGATTATTATCATAAAAAAATAACTTATCTCAACTTTAAGTGCAGCAGGTTTCTGTCAGGATTTTGGTTCTATCATCAACTCCCTCCTCTTTATATCCCAAATCAAGTAGGACTATAATTATTGAAGAATAAGATTCTTTGGTAGTTGGGATTGTGGGATTTATTCATACTACTTTTCCTAACCTGTTCAAATGTTTTGGAGTAACTACAGTTGATCAAGATTCTTCTTTCCAAGGAGAAAGATGTGTTGCAAAAGCAGCTTCCTGCTTCTGCCCCATACTTTCTGTAAGCCTGTTAAGAATGAGGGCAAATTGCTATAATTTGAACAGCCCCACATTTACATGTACAGAAATTAATAGACCATTATGGTCTTATATTCTTGAGTTTATTCTAATAAGGTACTTGGAATCACAGCCAGAAAATATCGGCATTGTTTACCAATCATCTGCACTTCTTTATTCCACCTTGCAGCAATGCCTCGTACATTTTGTACTTAAGAGAAAGAGTTCAGTATTACTCCATTAAAATTCTGACCCATAATCCTTAAAGACTGCGCTTAACATTTTCATTCAGTAAATGCAACACATTACTAATTTTTAAATCTCACCTCCTATTGACAAAAAAAAAAAAAAAAAAAAAGGGAAATTCACCCTACAGAAAAACATAAATTACTCAAAAAAATACAGTACAAGTGTTTCAATTTTAAAGAAGAATATTCCTATTGCTATAGCTGCTTTTGTGCTTCAAATTTTGTATGGCATACTAGTAAGGTTAGCAAGTTGAAAACTTGCATAGCATATACTTCAAGATAGATGTCAATTCTTCGGTTCTTCCCCAATTGGAACCCCCCAAATTACTACTGTGTATTCTAGTTTTGATCAATAAATTCTTCGAATTTAATCAAAAAGAAACTATCTGATAACTAACCTAATCAAACAGGGTAGCAAGATAAAATTTAAGTGTCTAAGGCTCCATGGTCAGCACTGTGTCTGGTCTACATTACGATAAATTCTATATTTTATACCAGTATTATTACTTGAGACAACATATTAACAAAAAATGGTGTCCCATGGCTAGTGCAGCTAGAGTCCAGCTTCCAGAGTCTTTTTCTTATCCCTTAACACACCCTTCATTCTGAAAGAGACACTATAAAAACCATTCCTTTCTTTTTAAAAAAAAAAAAATAATAAATAAAAAAAAATCCTTTGCATATCACAGCAAATTAAAGACTGACTCACAGTAGCATCTCCAGTAATCAAGTAATACGATTTCTAGGTTAATAGTACTTGAAGAACTAATCATCAATCTAACAGAGTGATAAGAGTCATAGAACGATCTTCATCCCAGATATGGGAAGGGAGGGGAGGAGGGAATAAAAAATCTTGAGCCACAGTATACACAAATGGGGTAAAAAAGTATAAATGCAAGCGGAAGCAAGCAACAAAAAACTGACTAAATGGGGTACTCCGTACCATCAATCCCTTCAATAATTTTAATTTAAAAAAAAAAAAAAAAATCACCTACATAAAGTAATATTAAAAAGATTATTTATAGAAGTATTCAAGAAAAATCTAACTTGATCTTCACAAGTTCATAAGGTTATTGAAAGTAAACTTCCCAACAGAACCTAGGAAAGTATAGATGAAACCTACTTATAGTTAATCCAGCAGCCTACTGCAGGTTGGAGTGTTCCATGCACCAATTCAACTGCCATCAACTGAGAGAATTCCTTTTTTTTTTTTTCCTTCACCAACTAGGCAATTTAAGTACCTAAAAGGTTAACAAAATATATTAAGAAAAAAATCATCTACAATAATGTAAAAGTGCATGGTGCATGCGCACAACATGAGTCAAACGGTTATAAATATAATCTGGAAGACAAGAATGTCAACAGAATTAAGAATTAAGATGATCTTCACAGCTCAAGTACACTAGAATCTGACATCACATTTGTTGTACCTTATTTTATTTTGGAAAGGAACTCTATATAGGTTTCTTGTTCAGTAACTCAGTTCACAATACAAAATTATGCTTCTTTTGTTCCATGTTGCTAAATGGTTACTACATTCAGTAGTGTGTTCTTCGAAGTTCAACAAATGCCCACAACCCCAGGGAGAGATGCCTTATCCTAATCCAACAAAGTGCTAGCAAAAACAACAATCAACAAATATATACAAGTATACAATCTAAATATCCAAGGAATACACATCAATGGTTATACTTATTTACCTATGTTATATCTCAAAGAAAATCTAATGGCCAAACATGACTTGTATATAGGTGTCAAAAACAAATCAGGCAGACCCAACCCAAACCCAAACCCAAACCCGACAAAATAAATAAATAAATTCAGATTTTGACTTGTATGGACGCAATAATTTAGCATGCCTTAAATTTAAAAGTGGACCTCATGCGACCCAACCTCACCGAACCCAAGCATCTAATCCGAACACCCGAATTAACACCTTTAGACTTGGATAGAGGAAAAAAGAACGACAAGACGAATACGGATTTGCAAAAGCATGAAGTAGATGCGAATTGAGGAAAAGAATCTCCTTGGATTACCAAGAGAGATAAGTTGGATTTACGCGGCCAAACCCAACCTTTTGGGATAAGGCTTTGTTTTGCCTAGGACTCAAGTACATGTTGGTGTATTTTGAGTACAACATATATACTTAATGTTATTGTTATTGTTATTGTTACCTATGTTACTACTTACTAGGACTCAAGTACGTGTTGGTGTATTTTGGGTACAACATATATACTTAATGTGAAATGAAAAATCACAATAACTATAACACAAAAACGCCCTCCTATTTTCAAGAAAAGCAACTCTGTCCCTTACAGTACTTACACATCAAGAAAGGAGGGAGGGGGAGAAAAAGAACCTAAGAGCTCAATTCTTTTCTTGACAAATCTCCCTTGCTTGGAGAACAAAAGAAGTGACAAGAGTTCAAAATAATTTATATCAAATACAAACCCTGATACGCATTCTTATGGTAATCAGTTGTACTTAAAGGCGAGGGGCATGTGAAGGCGTGATGACCATAACTAAAAAAAAAATCACATTATTGTTCTTCATTTCCCTATTCTCAGACTAGAATTCCTTACAGATGTGCCATCTAAAAAGAAAATAATTTCAGGCATTTTTTCTCTTAAAAAACAGTGCATCTTGTGCAACTGATGCGCATGCCAGTGCCATGAGGCCCATGACCTAATACAGTCGTTCCTGAGATCCAAAAAACCTCTGCATCTTAGACTTCTCACTCCTTTCTCAATAAAGACATTGGATGCAATATGGCATCTAGCAAGTCAAACAATTCAAGTTGTCTTCCAATTGGCCCAAAAGAAATTATTTTTACAAAGTAACAGAAATATTAAAGATCAAGGCACACAGAAACCTGTCAATATTCTCGGTCAACTAAACAAGTCCAAACACTTCAATTGTATCTGGTATAATGTCCAATTATATCTTATATCCAATTCACTTAACAGCTAAAATTTACAAATAAAACACCAAATTCAAGATGTAAAGAGCTTTTAACATCAACTAAGTCCCGATTCCCAAACTTCTAAATATAATGTAGCTTTAAGTTCATCCAATGCCATTCTAATCTAAATTCATCGAGTCCTAATCTAATTTCATCCAGTCCTAATCTAAGTTCATCCAATGCCATTCTAATCTAAATCCATCGAGTCCTAATCTAATTTCATCCAGTCCTAATCTAATTTCATTCAATGCCATTCTAATCTAAGTTCATCCAATGTCATTCCAATCTAAATTCATCCAATGTCATTCCAATCTAAATTCATCCAATGTCAATCTAATCTAAGCTCATCCAATTACTACAAAATCGAACCGTAGAAAATGCAGCAAATCTCAACAGCATAAAAGCAATTGAAATGAACAATAAAGGAAAAGCAAAACGAACACAAATATAGCACAAAAAATTGAGACTCACTACTAAGTGTGAGAGAAATAGAGAGAGAGGAAAGGAGAGAGAAAATTAGCGATCTTGACAAGTTCGACAGAAGGTACCCTGAGACAACTCGCAAAAAGCCCTAGCGTCGACTGCAATGTAAGACGTCAATCGAGTGTCGACCACCACCGAATGCATCGGCATCAACGATTGCGCGCATCCCAACACTTCAACGCTCCTGAACAATTGATGAATGAATTCATCAAATTTTGCAGAAATAAGAATGAAAAATCATTGAATTTGAAAAAATTGAGCAGAAAATTGGTACCTAGGGTTGGTGAAAGAAAGACGGCGAGAATTGCGGGCGGGATTAGGGAGAAGCGGCGAAGAAGGGCGGCGGAAGGCGGTGGAAGGGCGGATGGAAGGAGATCTGGTTGCGTTGAGGAAAGACCTTGAGAAGGATCCACTTCTCCATGCCATTGTTGTTTGTGTTTCAGTTTTGGGTGCTGAATTGCTTGCTCAGAGTTGAGTGAGGAGGGTTTACTCAGATGTAGGGTTTAAGGGATATCAGATATGGTAATAACCAAGTCAAGGGATAACCAAAACTTTATTTTAGATAACAGTTAGATAGTTTCCTTCCTAATTATTTTTGTCATTAATCTACTATAAATTGGTAAAATGTTTGTTAATGACTTTGGGCCTATTCACATTTACTGAACTGAGCTGAATTGAACTGAACTGATTGGAGCTGAACTGAACTGAACTGAACTGAATTGAGGTGAAATGAATATTTTATGAGAGAGGGAAATTAGGAGTTTAACTGAACTGAACTGATTGGAGCTGAACTGAACTGAAATTAAGTAAATATGAACCGACCCTTTATTAGGTGATATCGAACTAAATAGAGTTAAATTTACGCTTAAATATTGATAATTAACAAATTGATGGGGCTTAAGCTCCTAAGTTTCTGCTTTACTAGGGTTCAAACTCCTAATTTTTCTATTTTGAAATCTTTTAGGGTATTTCATATGTAATGTGATATTTGAAAGTACGAGCAACTGAACTATATCAGATCACACCTGCAAATGCCGAATATTAACGTTAGTGATATATTCCGTATTTGATAAGTTCAATACCGATATCGATGTCTATTCAAGTACTTAATCCATAAACATGTGCATAACTCTATTAAATGGACAAAGACTATTACATGTTGACATAACAAGCAAAATAACATCTTAACATCTCGCAATTTTCTAATTGCGTTGGAGATGACACTTTCCATACTCCAGCACAAGTTAGTATGGAATATATGGGTATTCAATAACTATATACTAAAAGACAAACTGACAATAACACATTTCATCTCTTGTTGTGTCCTTTTTTCGGAAAATAATATGTGTCATTGCTGGTGTATTTTTTAGTATATAGTTATTGATGATTTATGTATTCATAATCTATAAAACTTATAAAATGTGTGTCATATGACATAAATGAGAAATTTTTATGAGTTGTTTTGACTCGCTCTGTCCAGCCACACGAATGCCCTATCTAACCGAAGTGACCAGACTTATGCAATGGCTCACAAACCTTCCATACCCATTGTCCCAAGACTCCCAACTCCCAACAATTAAGTTTGACACCCAAACATTTCATTGCAAATGACGCTTAATTTTTGAATAACCGGTAAAAAAAAAAAAAAAAACTAATCCACTTGTAACAATCGCCATGTCCTCCTCTCCTCTGTTCACATCCCAATCATCACCACCCCTAAACAGCCGCACGGCCCGTGCTAACAACCTATCTCCACCGTCAAGCCACCGCCCACCGCCGGAAAAACTCCCATTTTTACTCGACAAATGTAGGAATCTCACCCATTTACTCCAAATCCACGCCGTAATTCTCCGGCACGGCCACGAAAACAACCCCATTTTGAACTTCAAGCTTCAAAAGACCTACTCTTCTATTGGCCATCTTGAAAGATCTTTCGCTCTCTTCAAAAAGACTGCAAACCCAGATGTATATTTATACACTGCCATCATCAATGCTCATTCTTCTCGCGGATTGCATCTTCAGGCTTTTGAATTATATGTTCAGATGTTAACTCAAGGTGTTGAACCCAATGTCTTCACCTTCTCTTCCCTGCTGAAATCTTGCTTGATTAAAGATGGGGTTTTGCTCCATTCGCAAGCAATTAGGATTGGGATTGATGGGGATTTGTTTGTAAGAACTGGGATTTTGGATGTGTATGCTAAAGGTGGGGATTTGGTTTCTGCACGCCAACTGTTCGACACAATGCCTGAGAGAAGTTTGGTGGCAGTGACCGCGATGCTAACTTGTTATGCAAAGCATGGGCATCTAGATGATGCTAGAGTGCTGTTTGATGGGATGGTGGAGAAGGATGTGGTGTGTTGGAATGTGATGATTGATGGGTATGCTCAACATGGAAGGCCTAATGATGCATTGGTGCTTTTTCGGAAAATGTTGAAGGCGAAATTGAAGCCTACCGAAATAACTGTTTTATCAGTATTATCTGCCTGTGGGCAACTTGGGGCACTTGAGTTGGGTAGATGGGTTCATTCTTACATTGTCAATAACAGAATTCAAGTTAATGTTCATGTGGGTACGGCTCTTGTTGATATGTATGCTAAATGTGGTAGTTTGGAGGATGCGAGACTTGTGTTTGATGGTATAACAGGAAAGGATGTTGTTGTATGGAATTCGATGCTTGTAGGGTATGCAATGCACGGGTTTAGCCAAGAGGCATTGCAGTTGTTTGATGAGCTGCGCGAGAAGGGATTTCGCCCTACTGATATCACCTTTATTGGTGTCCTGAATGCTTGTGCTCATGCTGGTTTGGTGTCCGAAGGGAAGGAGTTTTTTTCTCTGATGAAGGATGCTTACAATCTTGAACCGAAGGTTGAGCATTATGGATGTATGGTAAATCTTCTTGGGCGTGCTGGGCATTTAAAGGAAGCTTACAACCTTATCAAAGGCATGAATGCCGATCCTGATCCTGTTCTTTGGGGAACATTGCTAGGTGCTTGCCGTCTGCATGGAAATAATTCTCTAGGAGAGGAAATTGCCAAGTTTCTTGTCAGCAGAAACCTAGCAAGTGACGGGACATATGTTCTTCTATCGAACATATATGCAGGAGTAGGGGACTGGGATGGTGTAGCCAATGTGAGAGCCATGATGAAAGAGAGAGGGATACAGAAGGAACCTGGTTGTAGTTCTATTGAGGTAAATAACAAGGTACATGAGTTTCTTGCTGGAGATTTGAGACATCCGAAGAGCAAAGACATCTATAAGATGCTAGAAGAGATGTATAAGTGGTTAAAAGATCATGGTTACTCCCCTCAGACAGAGACTGTACTACGTGACGGTGGGGAGGAGGAGAAAGAGCAATCTTTGGGAGTTCATAGTGAGAGACTTGCTATTGCCTTTGGCTTAATTAGCACTTCTCCAGGAACTACAATCAAGATTGTGAAGAACCTTCGCGTATGTTCAGATTGTCATGTAGTTACGAAGTTGATCTCAAAGATTACAGGACGCAAGATAGTTGTGAGGGATAGGAACCGATTCCACCATTTCGAAAATGGCATGTGTTCTTGTGGAGATTATTGGTAGTTAAGAAAGACCATGTTTCAAGAGTTAAAAATTTGCAGAGTTGTTGTCCAATGTATGAAATTACTAGTATATACCAAAATACTAGTAAATACAAATCTCCAAAATCAATCCCTCACGCAGCATCCAAGCAAACAGGCAAAAATATAAAGTTTTAAATTGGATGAAGAAAACAACGCAAACAGCCAAGAAAACTTCAGCAACAAACAGCTAGAAAAATCATGAAGCCCTCATTCCCTAATGACACAAATATAGCTAAGGCAGGATGAAACAGGTCATGTAAAACGCGTATGCCGATAACCTGTAGATCCAAAGCAACTGGAGACTAATAATAGAAAATTAGAAGGGCCATAAAATTTGATAAAGTGTAATCTGTACAATTGTAATTTAAATATTTAATTACGGTTATCAAATAGCATAATTGTACATGGCGGACCAAATCTACATCACTAATTGAACAGCTAATCCTAACCCAAACTACAGAAAGAATTCCAAGTCTTTCTAAGCTAAGCCAAAACGTTTAAGCTCGGCATCATCTAGTTCTCATGCATGTTCTGTGCCCCTGACTGCTACATTCTGAAATCCAGAACGCATACAGTATTATTGGCAAAACATGCAGCAATTTTGTCGCCTTCCTTATTCCAACATACTTCGAATATGCCCCCGTTTCCAGAGTACGTCTTCACAATCTTTCCCTCCTTCAGGGACCACACATGCAACGATCTATCCAAAGACCCACTAGCCAAATATTCACCATCAGGACTGAATGCAAGTGAGTAGACAGCTTCCCTGTAAATGGAAAAAGATCAGGCTTCGTAGAAAAACAGAAACAGCTACTTCATATGTAATGAAACAACGAAGATGGAGATCAATAGATCGTATACATTCCAAGAATCATACAGATTATAAACTTCTAACCAGACTATACATGCCAGCTCCTGTCTAGAGTCTAGACTATACAAGCCTTTTGTCAACAATACACTCCTTCTACAACCTACAAAAATGATTACTAATGCTTTTCTTTTACTTATCCAACAGGACACATGACGCAGTATCAGAGACCCCCTCCTTTTCCATCCCCAACACAATGTAACTTGTATTCTTACTCAGCGAGTAATCCTCATTTCTGGGCAAGCCCAGACTCTGGATCATCATATATCTAGAAGGCTTATTATGTGATCATATTGTTTCCTATTTCAGTTTTAAACATTTTTTTGCTGACATTTCTGCTTATTTAGAGTAGTGCTTATGATACACTACAAGTACAAGACAGAAAAGCTAATTTACTGATTATCTAAATCTTAATTATCTTTTTAATGAGCTGTGAACAGAGAAAAAGGCGTAGTAGTTATTAAAATTAAAAAATAAATAAATAAAGAAATACAAACCATTTTTTCTTATCTTCATAATGAGAGGCCTAACATAATCCATGCTTACAAACCGCATCATATCATAAAAGCCATCAAATCATAAATCAACAACTTCTCAAATGATAAACTTACCTGTGACCATTCAAGTTATGCAGTAATTTTCCAAGCTCCACATCCCATAGTTTCACAGTGGAATCAAAAGATGCACTGCAAACAAAAAAAATCATAGAAGTGCATAAATCAGCAAAACAAATTAGATGGAATGGCATATGGGAGGTAAAATTGTCTTCTCTTTAAGCAAGGTATGCGTAACAATGTAACATGTGTCATGACTCATAAGAGAAGTCAGCCTACATTCTAGCAAAGTTAGCCAATAGATATCCTTAAGAAAATTATAGCCATGATTGTATTGTGAATTTAGCTCCTTTTTAATCTCATTTTCCAGATAAATGGGAAAAACAAAAAGTTTAAAAAAAAAATTAATGAGTAATATAGCTTCTTTCAAGTGCTAGGCACCTCAATAACATAGTAGGCTGTAAGCAAAGTCTACATCATGAAGTAGGAACCAGATACTACAGCAATATAAAAGATGGTAAAACCACAAGACTTGCATGGTTAGAATATGAAGATTTAAACTAACAATATATAAAATAAATTAGCCTTCAACATGCCCAAGCAGAGAGAATTTGTTCATACTAGCTACATGATATTCTTTAAGAATTGAGTATAATAAGTGAGAATAAATAGTACATGTATGCCATGAAGATGCCAAAAGTACAATGATCTATAACTACAAGTCTACAGCAAAACAATAATTGACAATCCTGTCAATCCGTGATACATCATTAATTGCATTAGAGCCAGTAAAGAAGAATATTACCTGGCAAGAACCAATTGTTGATTGGGATTGTTAGTGCCAGAACCTGTAGGGCTCCATCTTATAGTGTATATCTCCTACAATAAAATATATATAATATATAGATTTGAGATTGGAGATATCAGTAAGATTCCATAGCAGAAACTAAATTTGTAATCAAGAAAAGATCAAAGCAAACCTTTGAATGATCTCTTAAATCATGAACAAAAACATCATGCTTCATACTCCATACCTGCACATCCATTACACATAAAAATTACAAATCAGCATATAATATGGAAAAATTAACCTATGAAAAACTAATACCGCAGAGAAAGATAAAGCACACCACATTTACACAAATATGACGGGAAATACTTCATCGTAATAGGAGAGATAAACGGTGTTCATATCCCTTCTGGGATTAATTTTGCAAATCATTACTATAAATATAACTCAATAAATTAAAATATTCACAATGAAAATTATGGGAGATCTAATACCTAAGTTTCTCTACTTGGTCTTAAAGCCTGACAATCTATTAGTCAACTACAAAGAGTCAATGACAACCCAGTATGAATCCTACTGACAAAATTTGATAAAGTAAAAACCATATGCAGCCTTAAGTCCACAACCATAATTTGTCACAAACTCTTGGTAGGAATATGGAGAAAGAAAAGATTGCACACATTTCATAAGAATACTTCATATCACGTTAAAGAATCTTAGTAGCTGCTCATCAAGCGTTTCAGATCAATTTATCAAGTTTTCATTCCTCTTATTCTTAGTTTGGAAAGTATTCAAGCTTTCACACCTAAAAGAAGTTATTCTCCTACACCTTACAAAATCAACTAACACAGTATTGAAGATAACAGCATAGAGAACAGAGAATAATAAATTGATCAGGCCAGCAACGGATATTACACACAACTAAAGCTAACAAGAAAAAGAAAAACCTTTGCAGTGCTATCATCCGAGCAAGAGGCCAATAATGTCCCAGTTGGGTCCCATTTCACACAGTTAACTTCACCCTGAAATTGCAAAATATATAACAGAAAAAAAAAATTATAAAACTAACAATAGTTGAAACAACATGTAAGCATTATTTGATAATAACCAGGGAAAACGAAATCAAAGTAATCAAAGAACACATTATTCAGCTGCATCCAGACCCATATAACCCTGATCCCCCCACCCTCCACAAAAAAGCTACTCAAAGAACAACCAGAAACTTGAGTCACTTAACTAAATACAACTACGAATACTTTGAATTAATGCGTTCAGTTCTCAAACATAACAAACAATGGACAAAAAACTAAATGCCCACCAAATTCTGAATTATAGTCAATCTCATATTCTCAACTGTAAAATAAATAGCAGGACAATAACAGAGAAATATCCAAAAGTTGTTATCAATAGGCCAGGCTATAAGAAGACAGTATGCAAGAATCCATAACACATGTTCACACATATTAAGCCATTTTATCCAGCAAGTGCTATGGCAAATGGGAGAATAGGAGACATGCATGTAAAAACAACAAAGAAGAAGAAAACAAACCTTATGACCTGCAAAGGTTTTAACAGAGCTGCTTTCCCCGACTTTACATACATAAATCATGTTATCTGTAGAGCTTGTTGCAAAAGAAACATTGTTCCGCCAGTCAACATCCAAGGTCGGACCTACAAAAAACAGAGCTCAAGTATAATGCACATATAAAACTATCTTAAAAGCTAAAATAATTCCATTGAAAAGTCAATAACAGCCCCTTTTAAAAACACCTGAATGAAACTCAAACTGTTGCTTTGGCTCTTCTGCCTTCACATCCCACACAATGGCTGTTTTATCACAGCTACCAGTAAGAAGATAATCGCCCTTCTTGTTCCACTTTAAGGAAAATATTGGCCCCTTGTGTCTACTTAATGTACTCTTGAGGTCACCTGGTCATCAACAAAAAATAAATGAAAAGGAGCCATAGTATCCAGACAACAACCTACTACACATCTCATGCATTGATCAGCTTAATAATGACTACCTTACTCTCAAAAGCCCTGCTGATCAGAAGATACAATTTCCCACAATTATCAATGACCAGAAGAAATCTAATTAGCCATTGCACACCATAACAAATCCTTCCAATTATACATGGTTCAGTTTGCTTTCTTAATAGCCACTCTCAAAAAGCTTAAATTCAAACCCCCCACCCCCCCCCCCCCCCCCCCAAAAAAAAAAAAAAAAAAAAAAAAAAAACAACCAATAGTATAGTTTGTAGTCAGTGAGCTTAAGGGAAACTTTGGAAGACAGCAGTCATGCCTGTTAACCAGTAAAGACCAATAGGCTCTCCAGTTTTTCCATCAGTCACCTAGCATTGCTAGCAAAGATAAGAACCAGATATAGACATACCATTTGTGTTCCAAATTCTTGCCTGGCCATCATAAGATCCTGTAGCAAGAAGGGTACCATCCCCCTGCAAAGGAAGCAGCAGAAAAGGAACTTAGAGCAAATAAGTTGCAGCAGTAAACTTATGTTCATATAAAAAGCAGGTAACGAAAGGAATTTTCTTTTAACCTGCAAGCTAGATCACTATAACAGGCAACAAACACATTTTGATCCTGTTCCATACATTAATAAGCTACTTCACCCACCGTAGAGATCGTGTCGAACTTGTGAACTTTATTGATTATTACTAAGCAATATATATGATGCATAACTAAAAGACTAGAGATGGCATACATGATTAAGCTATTTGGGAAATAGCTCTAGTACAACTTACATTCCAATCAAGAGTAGTAACGTCTTTGCTTTTCTCATTTGTTTTCCCCTTAACATGCTTCAACACAACAACACTTGTGGATCCGTTGTGCGATCTAGAACCTTTCTCAGGCATTGTCCAAATCCGAGCCGTTGAATCCCCAGAACTAAAAAAATACAGAAATACAGAGTCAAAATCAAAAGAGAAGCAATTTTAACCTTCCGCAGTGTCAGAGGTAGAATAAGGCAGATATGCTAAAGCCTAAAAAGATATAAGGTAAATAACTCAGAGCACCTGACTGATTAAAAAAACTACAGAAGCAAATATTACTTTTTATAAACAACTATCCAGCCAATTGTATAGTCTTCAAACAGCCAAAACATAAGAGAACTATTCAAAGATCAGGTCTTCAACATTTAAGTATGGATAAGATTTGATGCAATACATAGTCTGAGTTCTAGAGCAATGTTAATTAATAATTATAGCTTGGTAAGCAGGCTTCACTATTACAATCAAACAGGAGTATTTTAGTATGAGAAAAGAATTAAACATAACCCTTGAAAGAAAGCTTAGAAGCAACCAATCAAGTAGCAAAAGTACTCACCCAGATGCAAGAAGTGAACCAGAAGGGCTCCATGCACAAGCGCAAACCTAGACAACATATGAGTCCATATAGCTTCATCATATTTGGTCTACAAAGGGAGTAATACCATAAAATGTAGTTGTCTAAAGGCAAAAGGAAATAGTTTGCTATTAAACCTCAGATGTGTGGCCCTCTAATATTGTCACGTCAGATGCAGAAATTTCACACCCCACAGAAGGCGACGATGGAGAGATATCCATGGGCTCAGGATCTGTAAACCATGACAAAATGAGCTTAACCACAAATATATAGCGTTGAAGGAAACAGCAGGCAAAACATGCAAAAAGTTCAAAGCACAGACGTTCATGGACGTGAGTTATATCACTAGAGCCCGACACATCCTTCAGATTAGTGTCTACTAAAACATTAAATTGCAGATACTTGTTGACTAAATTGCATTGGTTTCCAACACTTAGTTACCAAGAAACTGAGACGTTAAAAATAAAAAAATTAAAAAAAAAAATAGCTAATCAACAAGGGTGTCAATATGCATTGGTTTCTTCATTGTTTCCTCCACCAAAGAAGACAAAATATGGATGGCAACAGCATGATACTCTGTAACAAGATATTGCCCTCGCTGGTACTATTTTGAACATGACAATAAATAAGGGTGCAGAGAAATATAACATACTCGGAATAAAGCCCACAGCCATTAATATGATTTTGCTACGTCAAAGAAACTTCACAAAATCTACGTACTTAATTTAGAGTCAAGAGGAGCAACACTGAACAATTTGATCAAACTTGCCAAAGAATAAACCAAATTAGACCACTCTAGTAGGTTTTATCTCAAAACTATAACCTTTATTAAACTTAATCACAAAAAAATAAACTTAAAACCCCAAGGCCAATATAAATTTTAGAATAATCTAACAAAGATATCTAAATAAGATAAGAAATAAAATAATCAGGACTCCTAAAAAGAATAAAACTCTTTTTTATATACGTAAATCAAGTTCTTTAGGGAGTACTAAAACCGTGGATGTATCCTAACTGCACTAGGATTAAAAAGATATATTTAAGCCCTAAAAACAAAAAAAAAAGATAAACTAATACTGACTGGATTAGGATTTTAACAATATTATTATATTATATCATATCATATATGTCACTAATAAATCAAGTAGGATCCCACAGCTACAGCGTTTGATGACAGGTAAGCAGTATCGGATATATGTTTTTAGGATAGAAAAATTATTTTAACGTTTTATTTTCGAATAACTTTTAATACTTTAAATACGTAAATAATTAATAATTTTAAAACATACCTAATAAAATTCGTTTTAAAAAATGCTTTAAAATAAGATGCATTTATGATATATTTTAACCAATTTTGTGTACTTTTTTTCAATTCATAAAAAATTATTATTTTTCTAAATTTCTAACTAACAATTTTTTAACTACATACATTCCAACCTAAATATATAATCATTTTTGAATCCTAGACATAATAAGAGACTAATACATGTAAATTTATAATCAAATATACATGTAAATTTATAATCAAAGGGATTATATGCTCTTAAGGGAGTACTCGATAAAATTTAATATTCAATCCAAAAAATTTATCCTAAAATTTATCAACATCACCCGGGCACAAAACTAGCATATATATATAATTAGATTAAAAAGATATGACTTATACTAATTGGCTAATTGGACTAAGATTAATCCTAGTAATTCCTTGAACGCCAAATGTCCTCTACCACCCAACTACCGATGACTCAAAAATGATGTTGACTTTGAGTGTTTACCTATGCTACTCAAATACAGAATTAAATAGGGCAGGAAACAGAATTCACATCAAAGCACATAATGAACACACTAATATAATTACCAGTACAAACTGCATGCTCTTCGTCTTTGATGGCAGGCTTCTCTTCACACTCAACAACATTTTCTTTATCAGAAGGCCCATCTTGTATCTTAGGCTTTTCCTCCTCCTCCTTAATAGTTTTTTCTTCCTGTTCTTTCCCAATTTTTTCATCCTTTTCTTTCCCAGCTTTTTCTTCCTTCTCCCTCCCAGCTTTATCTTCCCTCTCCTTCACAGCTTTTTCATCCCTCTCTTTTCCAGATTTTTCTTCTTTGTCTCTTCCAGTTTTCTCTTCCTTCTCCTTCCCTGCCTTTTCTTCCCTCTCTTTCCCAAACTTTTCTTCCTTCTCTTTTGAAGCTTTTCCGACCATCTCTCTCGCAGCTTTTTCATCCTTCTCTCTCAAAGCTTTTTCTTCCTTCTCTCTTGCAGCCTTTTCATCCTTCTCCCTCGCAACTTTTTCATCCTTTTCTCTCAGAGCTTTTTCGTCCTTTTCTCTCAAAACTTTTTCTTCCTTTTCTCTCGAAGCTTTTTCATCCTTTTCTCTCGCAGCTTTTTCATCCTTCTCTTTACCCTCTCCATCCTTAACGTGATCTTTTTCCCTATCAAGCCTCCTGTTATCTCTTCCTCGCTTTCGTTCCCTATCACGATCCTTTTCAGATTCTTTCTCCTTATCTTTCCTTGAACTTCTCCTCTTCTCTTTAACCATTCGGCGCAATTCATTCACATCCTTAGTGATAAGATCCAAAGGCTGTATAAATGAAAAATCTTCATCCATATCTGCATCACTCTGCAGCACCAAAGAAAAGCAACCAATGTCAACATCAAAACCATAAAAAGGACCATCAATACATTAAAGATGAAGGTTGCATGTTTTTGCTAACATTATTCACGTTAGCTTCCATTTCCAAGTATTGTAGCCCTTTCTGCACAAAGGTGATCAGAGCACCCGGTGGAACTAAATTGCCATCAATGGTGCACTTATTGATTCCGGCTTCGTATCCTAAAGCAAAGGCAGAGTGTGTAAACCCTGTGATGGGAAATACGTCAAAAATATGCATATTTCAAGGTTGTTATCTTATACATCACTAGAATATAAACATATGGTCCCAATTCTTCCATATCTTTGGTCACGAGCACATTTAAACATGAAATGCTCAATTAAGAATAAAGCAATACATAAAGTAGTAACAAACATGAAGAGTAAAGCATTTCCTTTCAAAGTAAAGGGAGTCCTCTAATTTATATCACCATTTATCACTCAAAAAGAATCAATCAAAGTAGATAACAACCTACTAATCCTAACAACTGAAGCTCTGATTACAAGAAAAAACTAAATTCATCATTGGCAAGGTCTAGAAATATCTTAGTGAACAGAAGTGGATATAAAGTAGAAGGGTAAACTTTATTAAAAAGAAGCAACATGGAGAGTTATATCACTTGGAAAAGCATTTAAACATAATAAAGATAAAGGACTAAGAAAGGGGCAAGAGCATATACAGCTTAAAATATCTTATTGAGCTAAAGTGGATCTAAATTAGATGGGTAAACATCATTAAAAGAAGCAACATAGCAAGTTACAAAACTTACAGGAAAGGCATAAACACACAAAAGAGACAAGAGACTTGTTAAGGGCAAGAGAAAATATAACTTAAAATATCGAGACTGAGAATGAGATGTACAATTCAAGTTTGGTTCAATCATGATCAAATAATAGAAAAGCAATCAATTTTGACCAATCCATAAAGAGATCACAGCAACCTTACCTATAAAAACATCGTCTTGGTCTCCTAACAGTCCTAACAATGTTGCAACCAAAAGCATTAACTCAACCCATTAAATTTATAATATAAGCTAACTCTATGGCCAAGACTCTTATATATGACCTAATACAATATTCCCCATATTTCACGACCAGTCTTCTAATTTCACAAAAAAAAAGGAGGCACTCAATTACTATAGATCTCTATCATAAGGTAATTAACCTGAATGCCAAAATATCTCCAAAAAACAATTAACAACAGTTTTAATGAAATAAATCACCCTCAATAAATGGAAAAGATCATCGCATGCCATCTAAGTTAAGCACATTTGAGAAAAAAACAATGAGGCAATCTGAGCACGGCATGTTGTGAAAAAATGTATAAAATGCATCAAGCCATTAATTAACAATAGAAACTACCAAAAGAGGCACATCTCTCGTAATCAGCATTGTAATTTTTTATTTTTTATTTTGACAAAAGCATTGTAATTAACACCGTAACTAGTAAAAAGCTAAAAACCTTTAAAGAATCCCATAGACTTTACAGTCATCTTCAGTCGATTAACATGAACAAGGCCAAATAGGTGATGTATAACTCAATACTGAGGCATTCTATATTAATGATGAAGAAATGGTGCAAGACAGCAAAGATTCCATCCAAAAAACAAAAAAATTACCAATAATTCAAAATACCCTAGATATATACAACATTGCACATGATAGTTGGGCCGTAAAAATCTTCCTGGTTTTCGATTCTCGGGAAACAATAATCTACAAGGCTATAAGGTATTGATAAAAACAATAATGATAAGATAGGCAAGTAGTAGAGAGGAAAATATAAGCTTGGATAGTTGGGTCTTAAAATCCTAGAGCACATTGTACAAAATTAGTAATGGAGCTTCACTAGGAGCTTGCCTTAAGCAGATGAGGTACCCTCTAGTAATCTTAACTAAATAACTGTGGTCATATTAGCGCAATACAGCTTTGTGTGATTGAGTCTTGCCATTAAGCAACAAGCACTCAGGTAGACAGGTTTTCTTAGGAGATTTAATTAGCCACAACAGCTTCTATATCCTACAAAATTGAGAATATATCAAACTAGATGAATCAACACTTTAACAGTCACACATGATTCCCCAACAATTCACTTTTAGCTCCCATTACTTCATACCTATACCATTCCAGTTGTCTAATCTCGAAAAGCGCCTCAAATGAAAGCTGAAGCAATCATACATCAATATTACCGGATTCAATAAACTGTCAATTAAGTTTCCCAATCCGAAAAAAAAAAATCTACTATATATAGATTGCTCGTTTTATCTCGTAAAATTCCATGGCAAAATTCAATTTCCTCAAAGTTGACCACTCACTTTCCACGGCAATTAAATCCACTCTACACTCCTACAGTTCCCTCACTCAAAAGTCACAACCCTAAATTACAGACAAAAGCTTCAGGATTTGCATCTCATAAATTAATCTTAACCATGCATGTGTCTAAACTATCAATTATCATGTAAATTTGCAGAAAATTCACTCTAACAAATAATTAACCTAATAAGTGAGCACCAAAATCATAAACCACAAATCTGAAGAAATCATCAACAATACAATTCCAGAATTTAATTTTAGCCTATATAAAACCACTCAAAACCCTAATTACTCACAAATCCTCGATTCTCAAACACAGAACAATAAAATCAACAAAAATGCAAACAGGAATACTCACAAACACAATCAAAATCTTCGAATTACTGAAATTCGGAAATAATTTGATGAGAAAACATTTCAAAAACCGAAAATCAACCGCATAAATTGGTCGCTTATATTGAAAAATTAAGATTATTGAAATAATTTTTCAAAATAAATAGAAAAAAGATGTGAAGAGAAAGGGTAAACATACCTGATTCTTGAAGATAACGAAAAATGAGGAAGTTTAATTCACCGGAAGATATGGAAGACATCGTTGCGAATTCACCGGAGACTGGTGGAATTAGGCAGCCATGAATTCCGTGAAGAGAGAGTGAGAGAGCTGCTGATTTACAGGAAAGGAAGTTACGGAGTTCAGAGATTATTTTATGCTGTGCGCTGTTGAAGGTTTTTTTTTTTTTTTTTTACCCGTTTTTGGTATGTGGTAAATTTTAGGTGGGCCCGTTAATTTATAGAAACGGGCCGCAAAATTACAAGTATTTATAAGATACGAGTACAGGATTATATGTACATTTTTATTTTATTTTTTATTATTATTATTTTTTTTAGAGGGTTAAAAGTGCGGGGTGAGAAATTGAGAATCAATTTCAGAATCTCTAAAACCGGAAGGAAACACTATCAAGAAGTTTTTGTAAATATACATTTATTAGGTTAAGTCCCGTGCGTTTTGAGTAGTATTACTAAATATATACTCATGGCAAAAACGTTAAGATTATTATTGATGCAAAAGACTTAACAAATAATATGTAATGAAATAAATTTATGGATTTTCAATTTGAGATAACACTTTCCAACAATTTTAATGTACACTTCAGAAAGACTTGCGTGGGCCCGAGGCTTATACACACGCAACTGACATTATATTGAACATAGTGACCTTTATTTTTAACATAGTAACCTTATTTTTTTTAACATAGTAACCTTTATTAAAACTACTACAACGTTTAATAAGATTGTGAATTTGAAATACGACGATATAACATAGTGACCTTTATTATTTATATTGATAAGTATATAAAATATTTCATTAAAAAAAAACTAACCACTTAGGCCTATATATTACTTTCTCTAATGTTAGTGATCCACAATAAATTGTGTGAACCAGGTCCATTTAAGAATCTGTACACTTTCAATTGCATGTGAGTTTGCTGATGGACTCATTAAAACTTGATGATGTTTGCCCTGTTCGAATTTAAGGGAGAGGTGTTTCTTGGAATGGGCTCGGAGTGAGGTTGATGGGCCGCAGAGGCATCAGGATCGGGATCACTTCGGATGGGCTTGATGGGCCTCTTTGTAGCCATGGAATCAAATTGGGCTCTAACCTCATGAGTGAATTGGAGCAGCTGTTGCGGATCTACTACTTCATCGCTACGGCTTGGTTTGTTCATCGTTGGTAGTATATGTGCTACTGTCTTCGATAATTTGTGTGTGTTTTTTTAAATAAATTTTGTTTGTGTTCTATACACTTGTTTAGTTTTTGTGCGATACACGGTTTTAAACAAATACATTATGAGATTTGCTTATAACACAGAGAAAGAAAGTTTTTTACTCCGTTAATTTGTTTTATATATACACAGAGAAAGAAAGTTTTTTACTCCGGTAGCATATTACTTGTAAAATATACAAAAGGCAAAAAAAAAATCACAATGAACACTTTTAAACATTGAAACATTAACTTACATGTAAAAAAAAGGACTCAATAAGGACAAAGGATAAAGCATATGAAAGGTTTATTAAGAAAAAAAAAAAAAAAAAAAAAAAGAAGTATGAGTAAAAAAATAATAAAATAAACACTAATGACATCATCATAGCAAATTGACGGAGAAAAAATAAATTTACATCAGAATGTCATGTGTATAATTTGTGGAAGGAATGATGTCAACAACGTTTTGTTTTACTATTAGTTAATATATTATGTGCTTTGTTTTTGAAGTGGCATTTTATTGAAACAAAGGTCAATTTATTTAAGCTCGAGGGAAAAGGCCAAAAAAATGACATACTTGAAAAATGGAGTAACAAAAGAAATACTAGGGTTTCTTGTGAAAATCTGAAAAACCACCTTCCCCAGCTGGACAGACTAATGTTTGAAATTTAACGTTTTTAAAGATTTTTTAAGGTTTTTAATCTTTTTTTTTTACAACACGCAAAAGCTTAGCAATTTATTACTCCATCAAAGACTCCCAGTTAGTACAAATAGCATCATGTATCTCAGTAGGATACTCTTCAAGCCAAATGCGACATTCTTCATACTTACTACGTACTTAGCTTTGCTAAACTATGCGCTACACTATTTTCGGATCTCTTAACAAAAGAAAAGTAAACAAAATTATCAAAAACCTTTACTATGGTGAAGGTTTTTAATCATTTTTTCCTCATTTCTCAAAAATAAATAAATAAATAAATTCCTCACCATTTTTAGTTAAACTAATCAATTAGAATATGCTGATATGAAATTGATCAATATGACACAAGGTTTTTGGCAAATTAAATAACTGTTTATTTTATTGTATGATAATTAGTGATGGGGAATATTTTAGGATAGTTATTCCTTTCTTGTTATATCGAGTCCAAATTCAGGTGAAAAATACATAATTAAATATAATTTGGTCTATGTTATTTATCGAAAAAGGCTAAAAATATGAGATTTCTGAAAATACATGTGTGATACATTTTTCGTAAATATTATTAGGAGAATAATATATTTAGGATTTTTTTTAAAAAGAATATTTAGAATTTTCAAGTACATAATCATACATCTATAGAACTGCTACTCAAACAAAGACACTTGAGTAGCAGAGTGAGTAGAGCAATATGAAAGAACATACTCCATAAAACATATTCCTACTTGATGGTTGAGATCCACTTATGAGTAGATTATTTGAGTACGTATAGATAGTCGAATTAACAAAAAAAAAAAAAAAAGTGGATCTCATATTTTTTGAACGGAGTACATACTAGATCTAATATGATAGATAAAGCAATAACAATCTTTTAAACCAAAAAAAAAAAAAAAAAAAAAAAAAAAAAAAAAAAAAAGTCATTATCATGAAATAAAGTAGATAGCATTAGAATTTTTTGGCTAACTTAGCTCTAACAAATTTGTATTTGACATTGAGATTGTTAAAGTAAGTTATATCACCTACAGAAGACCATCCAAAATAGACTTCATAATAACATCTGAGGTTCCAGATTACGGTGGCACTAACATTTGGCTCTCCATTCCATTTCATGTCGCACCTAATGAAATCGGAAGAATAAATGTTATCATCCAAGTGAAATGAAAATTTTTATATGTGGTAGAGGGTAACACTTCATTCCAGCCAAGATCACGTACTTTTGTTTCGTTGAATCTATGGGCGCAATGCACTAACAATATATCACTCTGCTTCACCTTATTATTATTATTATTATTATTATTATTATTATTATTAATTTTCACACCATTTACTATATTCCCTTGAACTCGACTCCATATTAATTCTTCACATACAAGAAAGATAAACAAGAAGCCAATTGCAGCAGGAATACCGTACATAACACTATAGCATAAGTATTTAGCAACAGGTATTGAACCAGTATTGATGTTGTTGTAGTCACCATTTTGCTCAGTCCAAGCGTAAACATAAGGTCTGTCGTTAGTGCCGTCTTCCGCATCCGCAACACGACGTATAGGTGCTACCATAATGATAGAGAATGGTAATTATCAACACTTTTGTTAACCTAATTAAGAACGAATGGCAGATTGAAGCTATATATGCTCCAAATTAAACCCTATATAACTTAGTTTTCAATCCTAATAACAGAATGGAAACTATGAACAATTTTGTTAACCTAAGGGTCCTAGAATATAGAAGGGATACGAATGCAATTTATCTCCTGATTAAAATTTAAAACCCTAAAATTTAGAGATAAATGTAACTACTTTTTTGGTAGAAGGATAAAAATTAGGAGTAGAAGCGGAGCTAATAGAGTACTTACCGTATTTCTCTTTTAATTTTTTTTTTTTAATTTCTTTTAGTATAGTACAAGGTTTGAACTTATACTTTTTCTTAATAATACAACTTATTCGAGTAATAGACACGTTTTGGTTTCAACACTACTCAGTATTCATGTATAACAAGAGAGTATGTACAAAACTATTGTACAAAACTATAATCCGAAACTGATTTGAATTTTTGGATATCCGATCCAAATCTTTAATTTGGATTGAATATCCTATTAATCGTATACAAATTCGGATTTTGATTTTCCAAATTTCAGATAGATTTTCGATAATCTGAACCGATATCCAAAATATTAAAGCTGAAATAGAAAAATTTATGATGTATAAAATTTTAAAATTTCCATAAGAAACTAATCATGTGTTAATAACTTATTATAAATTTATAATATTCTTAATATATTTTATTAAATTTTAATAAAAATGTTGTACATTTTAATTTAGCAATGATAAAATAGTGAAATTAAGAAATTAGTCATAATCAATTTTAATTAATATTGGACATTTGATAACCCAAGTATCTGATCTATTTTGTTAGATTTTGTTTAATGAATTATTTTCAAATTGTTGTAAAATAAGGAGAAGGATATTTTGGATTTTAACACCTTACAAAAGGCTGAAAATGTTTTTTAACACCCCCCAAAAAAAAACTTTTATTTTAACACCTCCCAAAAATATAAAAGTTGGAAGTTAACACCAAAATCCATCTTCCGTTAACAGAACTGTTAGTGGGGCCCACCCCAACGGATATATTTTTAAAAGATCTGTATATAAGAACCATTCTTCCACGATTCTTGCACGATATATAAGAACCATTCTTGCACGATTCTCCCCCAATGAACGAAATCGTTGTTCTTATTGAATAGCAGCAGCGCATTGCATTGTTGCACGATACTTGAAACAATTCTTTCACGATTCTTCCACGATTTTTGAGAAGAGGAACAGATTGAAGCTGCTGAAACAGGTGAGTGCGGTCAATTGTTCGGTTGTTTGGTAATTATGGTTTAAATTCTCTTCAATTATTATTTGCAATTGTTTCGTACTCAGATTAATGGTTGGATTATGTTATGTACGCATCTAAATGCCCAATTGCGAAATTAGGGTTCGTCAGAAATTGAATTTGGGGCTTTTCGTATTATGAAATTAAAAATGAATTTTGTTGCTGTCAATGTTAATTCGTCAGTGTACAAATCTGTAAATGTGACTGTCGATCTAAAATTGATGCAGATTATGTCGTTTGTTAGCTCTTCCCCTCCTGAGGCCAGAAAATGTAAGTGTGGTGTGCCAATGGCCAAGCTCACTAGCTGGACAAGGGAGAATCCAGGCAGGAAGTTCATATCATGTAAGTTTTATGACCCAATAACAGAAACAAGGGGTTGCAAAGCTTTCGAATGGGTTGATCAACCTGATGGAACAGATTGGCAAACAGGGGTTATCAACAACCTGTTGTTGGATAAGAAGCTGCTAAAGGGTGAAGTTAATGAATTGAAAAGGGAAGTTGATGAAATCAGTGGCCAAAGGAGGTGCCTACTTAATGAAGTTGATAATTTGAAGATGAGATGCAAGGCCTTGAACGCTGACAGGAAGAGAATGAACAGGGAGTGCAATGAAGGGAAGGTGTCTTCAATCAGCTGTTTTGGTTGGGTGGGCATGGCCATTTGTATAGGTTTGTCAATGGGTGTAATTTTCCTAATGGCTAGGGGTGTGTAATAGTAAGCTGTATTAAGTAGTTATAATTTCTTGTAATGACTTGAAGTGTTATAAATATGTCTTTTAATCAACCTATTTATGCCTTGTCTAAGTTCCTATTTATGCCTTGTCTTTTAATCAACCTATTTAAACATGTGAAACATTAAAACATGGGAAATATGTGAAACACTAAGATAGTTCAAGTACAGGTTGACAAAAGAACCTTACTTCAACATGTTTCAATGGCAATCAAAGCCATGCAACCATTACAATTCAATATCTAATTGTTCAAATTTGTTAAGGGAAGCCACTAAAAAACTAGCAAGTTACATAACCAGTCATGAGTACATAATAAAAGTTTGAAATTGTTCAACAGACATAATGTTTGATATCCAGCATGAGTACATCACTGAGTAAGGTTGTTGAGGGATTGCAGCCTGGCCCTTGTTACAACACCTGTGGCTGTTGTAGGCTGACTTGAGGAAGACCTTGTCTTTCTTTTTGGTTGGCTTGAGGCAGGCTGACTTGAGGAAGGCTGAGCTGAGGATGGCTGACTAGAGGATGGCTGAGCTGAGGAATGCTTAGCTGAGGAAGACTGTGGCTGTGGGCGCTTGCTGAATGGCAGACAACCTTCTTGCTCTTGAGGAAACTTTTTGTTTCCTATGCTGTTTGGTCCAGCCCCAATTGCACTCTATGACATGCATATAAAAATAAAAAGTCAATGGAAAAGACACATACATATATAAAACAAAGGGGGAGTTGGTGTAATGCTTGTGTTACCTTTTTAGCAGCCCTAATCTCTTTCTTCTTCCTCTCCTCCACCATCCAAGGAGTGTTCAGTGGGGGTCTGCCTGCTGACTTTATCAGCTCTGTAGCTGGTGCAGCAGGTACTTTGCAAGTCTTGGCATAATGCCTATATCCCCCACAGTTGCTGCATTGCTTCTTCCTCTTGGTACTTGCCTGACCACCTGAAGAAGAACATTCTCCTGGCTCAAGCTTCCTTTTTTTGCTCTTTGGTCTCCCAGGTTGCACCTTAACAGAAGGGGGTAGTGGTTCCCTCATTCTGACTCTCTCCCAGTGCTTTGGGCCAGGCATTGGTTGGACAGCTGGTTCATAAGCAGACCTGTATGTGTCCATGGTATAGTATGGGTCAACAACAGCCTCTATGTCACCCCTCATATCCAATATGCAGGCATAAGCATGAACACATGGAATGCCAGTGAGTTCCCAATGGTAACATGTGCAGGTCTCCTTGTCCAAATCAACCAACACCTGGTCATCCTTCAGCTGCACCTCAAATGTATTCCCTCTGGATGGCTGCACCACACAGGACCTAGCCACAAAGTCTATCCTCCCCAGAACATGCCTCACATATGGCACTAA
Organism: Chenopodium quinoa; assembly: GCF_001683475.1. NCBI lineage: Eukaryota > Viridiplantae > Streptophyta > Magnoliopsida > Caryophyllales > Amaranthaceae > Chenopodium > Chenopodium quinoa. The sequence goes on along the minus strand of NW_018743574.1, from coordinate 6,590,996 downwards.
GTTGTGTGTAATTGTTTTTGAATCCTCCCACTTTTCATTATTCCTGTTCATAATATACCTCCTCATCCATTCCATTTGGGTGAGGATAGGTTTATCTCTGGCAGGCCTAATGACTGCATTGAAAGTCTCACACATGTTGTTCAACAACATGTTGGACTTGCAGTTTGGTGTGAATGCATGTCTAGACCAATGGTGGGGAGGAATGTTGATTAAATACTCATATGCCTCTTCATCGAGGAATTTGATAGACTCCATGGCAATTTCATGCTCAAACTGACATATAAAAGCATACCAGAAATCACACCAAGCATATACAAGCTAACCAATATAAAAACACACCAACAGTCATATAAAAGCATAGGCTAGCTTCAACAATCAATAAACTTACAATGGTGGTGGCCCTAGCTGCTCTCCAAAACAGCTCCTTAAAGGTTGATCCAGTGAAGTTGAGCTTGAAGTTAGCCCAAATATGCCTCACACAAAACCTTTGCTCAGCTTTGGGAATAACATCAGCCATTGCTTTAATCAAACCCTACCAAATGCAGACAAAAGTATAATCATCAGTCAATCACATACATACACATGAAAACTTAGAAATTGAACCTAAATAGTTAAGAGGGAAACAGAAGCATTACCTTTTGCCTGTCAGACATGATGGTCAGCCCAGCTCCTTGATCATGTGTGAACATTGACATAAGGGATTCCAAGAACCAACCCCAAGTTTCCTGGTTTTCAATCTCCACTGTGGCCCAAGCTAGAGGAAACAAGTTGTTATTCCCATCCTTAGCAACTGCCACCAGAATTTGCCCAGGAAAGGCACCCTTGAGGTGACAACCATCCAACCCTATTAAAGGCCTACAACCCTTTGCAAATCCATCTCTCAATGGCCTTAAACAGATGAACATCCTCATGAACAATGGTGGCTCTGGCCTGTCAATACCATCAACAACAACATTGCACCCTGAACCAGGGTTGTACTTCATCACAGCTTTCCCATAATCCCACACCCTAGCATACTGCTCCCTAGCTGAACCAAATATCAGTAGTTTTGCCCTACACCTAGCTAGCCATGCCTTATAGTAACTCACATCAACTCCTAAATCATTCAAAATCCTAGCCCTAATCTCCTTAATTCTCCAACCAGGGTTACTCCTAAACTCTTCTAAATACCTCTCTGCTATGTATTCAGCAGTAAGCATCTTGTTCTTCTTTACTCTGAAGCAGGAATGGTCTAAATTCAAGGTTTTGATTTGCCAAGTTTGCTGCTTAACAAGTTTTGATGCAAACACCTTGAACTGACACTTTACCCCCCCCCACACATGTACAAGCAGGCATTCTACAAGTGTAGCTATTGAACTCACAGCCACATCTATATCTACACTGAACTGTAATCCTTTTACTGTCATTATGCAAGTAGTAGAACTCATACCTGTTTTGAATGGCATGAAGTCTTAAGGCCCTCCTCAAGACTGAAGCATTACTGAATTTCTGATTTAACTTCAACTTGATTGGGTTGTCAAAGTCCACATCAGCATTAAACCAAGGAGCATAGTCCTGTTCCTCATCAGATCCACACAAACTCCTTGAATCATCTGAATCAGCATCACTTTCTGGATTCACCTTCGGTTTTCCAACATCCAAATCATTTCTCAACTCTACTCTCTTATCTTTGCCAACCCTGTCATCTACTGCACTCTCCAAACCTTTCCTAAGGCTCTTGTTCACTTTGGCCAAGATCTCCTTTGACCCTTCAATATACCATTCCTCATCCCCTTCATCAAATTCTTCTTCACCAGGTTCCCAATCTTGTCCCTCATCACTCAAATCTGAACTTGAATAACCAGATCCTTCACATCCATCATCCTTTTCTTCATCAAACCTCAACACTTTAGCATTAGCTGAGGCTTTCCTAGGTGGACTCTCCTCCCTTTGTTCAGTTTCTGTCTTCTTAAACCTAGGGCTCCTCCTAATAGTCGATGTATTTGAACTTTCTACCTTCTTATCCTTTTTTTTTGTCTTTGCAGGATTGGGTTGGGCCTCTTGTATGGGCTGACTAGGAGCTTCTGTTGTTACAAAAACCTCAACATACCCCTCTTCATTTACTGTCTCCAAAAGGCCCTTAACCTCTTCACTGTTAACTAGTTCCCTTTTCCCAGTGTTAAAGGTTTTCCCCTTCTGCCTATACCAACAGCTGTAATGCATAGGCACATCCATATCACCATTAACAAAACCATGAATTGCAGCTGTTCTAATCAAATGCACATCCAACTTAGATACTTGAACCTTCCTCTTCCAGTAACACCAACCACCACACCAACACAGCAGCTGCCTGTTTTTGGTTACTCTTTTAGGGACAAAAGCACCTCCCACTCTAAGGCAGATGTCAACCAAACTATCCTTGTCACCCATTATCTACCCACCAGTGAAAAACATATAAAACATATTAAAAGCCATGTAACTATACATGCACAATACGAATAAACAAATCCATCACAGCCACACAAACAAACACATAAAAAAATTGAAAATAAACATATACAAGCCAATGTAGGTGCTCAGTAACATAAATTAATCAACAAACCACACTTGCTAGTTTAATTAACAATAAACCACCTTAATTAATCTCTACTTTCAATTACGAAATCCAATTAACCTAAGTCGCATAGTCAGTTACAGAAATTGATTTATCAAGGCTTTCCTAATGTGGTCCCAAAATTTACCCTAATTACCCAATTATTGCAAGGTTTACAGCAATGAAGCACCAGTAATTGACGAAATTGCTATCAAAGGAGAGCAATTTTACCTTATTTTCTGTGAATTTCAAGCGGCTTTCGCACTTTTGTAGTTGAAGAAGATGATGAAGAAACCCTCCTGAGCTTATCTTCTCCAACGTTGACACCACCCTACACTCCACTTCTCAGCCAAGATCTCCTTTGGTTCAAAAGCGAAATCAATGAAGGTTCAGAAAGAATTCAATGCAGAAGGTTGCTGCGAATTCAATGAAGAAAGAAGTTTCGTGTTTTGCTGGGTGAAAATTGAAGTTCAAGCCAATTTGTGGGACCCACGTTAAATTTCCGTGACGGAAATCGTTAACTGGTGTTAACTTCCAACTTTTATATTTTTGGGAGGTGTTAAAATAAAAGTTTTTTTTTGGGGGGTGTTAAAAAACATTTTCAGCCTTTTGTAAGGTGTTAAAATCCAAAATATCCTAAGGAGAAATATAAAGATTGAGAGGGAAATGAAATATGTATTCTACTTGTATTTCATATATATATATATATATATATATATATATATATATATATATATATATATATATATATATATATATATATATATATATATATATATATATATATATATATATATATAGAGAGAGAGAGAGAGAGAGAGAGAGAGAGAGAGAGAGAGAGAGAGAGTAGAATAATTGATAGAGTTTGCTTGGAGAATAATAAACCCTAAACTCTAGAAAGTTAGTGATACAAGATGGACATCCATATTCCGGAATGATATAAGGAGCATAATGGTCATCCACACGATATTTCATAACACTCCCCCTTGGATGTCCATTATCGAAGAATGTGCCTCGTTAAAACCTTATTAGGAAAACCCCGTGGGATAAAAACCTAATGAAAGGAAAAGAGTACAACATTCTTCGTAATACGCTCGAGATTCTGCCTCATTAAAAACCTTACCATGAAAACCCAATGTGGGACAAAACCATGGTCAAGGGAAAAAGAGTGCAGCGCGTATTTTCTCCCCTTGATGAATACATAACTTGAGATCTTCCAGTGCCGCAACAATGAATTCAATATGTTTGGATATCTTCTCATATGTAGTAAGTAAAATATCATACGTTGATCTTCGAATCTCCTAAGCTGAAGTTGCATCTTCAATTCTTCAACTCTTCACGTGAACATGTGAAGTGTCTTTCATTTCACCATACATGTGTTTATCTCTAATATCATTATTTCAAATCTCTGTTTAATAGTTGATTTATAAATTAAACTTATGTGATTATGAATTCTTTTGGAAGTTGTTAATAATAGAAATTGATGATCAGTATTTGATCAAACATTTATTAATAATCATTTTATCACAAAACTTGACATTATTAATGCCATTCTTCAATCTCATATGAATTATAACATATGTAATTATATACATTGATCATGGTTCTTCTGGACCATAAGAAAACAGTCTCACGCATAAGTATCCCATTTCTTTAGAAGTTTCGTAATTAACTACACGATAATTTTTCTGCGAATACAAATTGTAAATCTCACTAACTCTTATATGCTCAAACTTCAGGTTGAGATGTCACTGATGTATTTACATAGACTTTTCAAGAGTTTGATATTAATTGCATTATTCTAGAGATAAACTTTGTAGGGCTAGATATATAAATACGTCGTATATAAGTTCTTCAGGAACTCTTCTTACATGATTCATAACGTGCAATTAAATAGGTGTCATCAATAATTTCATTCCAATTGTAAGCCAATTGGAATATAAATATTTTTTTGTAATTTGCTTAAAAATTACAAATACGCCATACTATATATATTTTGAACAAATATTCACATATACCACAATTATTGTATAGAACTAATGCATCAATATGAGACATAGAAAATAAAATATACAATGAGTAATGCATCTAAAAATTGCAATATACGCAAAGAATAATCTATTAACCTATGACTCACACATGTATATGAACATACATAAGACTCTAAATAATGCAAGACACTGTACAGTGTGGATTAAAAAATCCATATTTCGTTAGACTTCTGGTCCAAAAAAAATTATGATTATTATCATTATGTCGACATTAAAATGGACATATATTCCAGATCCCTTATTCACTAGTCCATTATATCATGCATATGCATCGCATTATTTATCGGTTCCATTAGATACCGGTATCATCATATAAAGTTACATTTTTCATTAGTACCATCATAATTGTTTTCTTACATCATAGGCCATCTATTATAATAATTCAGATATCTATACCACTTTTAGGGTATTTCATACACTATGGTATTTATATACTATTACACTATTAGTGTCAAATGCACTATCTTGCCAAACATCATATCTATTAAACATATCTTTATTTTGGAACCGATCATATACAACCTACACTTCAGGTGTAGTGATTCAAGTACAATTGGCAAGATTTTATCTCAATGTATACACATAATTAATATGACCAAAATGTATCTTCAACGCTATACAACATGAGTCATAACTGAATACAAATCAAATCATAAATGTGCAACTAACATATCTTGATAATGTATATACAAAAGTTGGCATATATATAACTTTTCAAACTACCATTATAGGGATCATATTTATTATTTATTTATTTTAATTAATTTTTTCAACTTTTGTTAATTCGTTCTTCTCCCCCCTAAGTTGGTAAAATATCTCATTTATAGGGGCATCTTATTATATACCAACTTAGTAGACAAATTTGCATTAATAAAATTCACTTCATTAGGAGGATCACAATCAAAATTTATCTCTTTTGGAGAACAATTTCAATGAAAAATTATTTATTCATTAACTTTTTTTTTTGAGGGAAGACGTTAGCAGGAATTTTATTCCAAATCGAGGTTCGCAAGAGCCAAAATGCTTTGCGGAAAATCACTCAAACATACAAGTTCATCATTACCACGGGTATCCCATCGAGCCATAATTTCAATGAAGAATTATTTATTCATTAACTTTATATTTCATGTGTATTTATTATTAAATTTTCAATAATATTTTCTCTTTTGGAGATCAATGTCAATGGGGAGACATATGTTGCGCAGTTGTACGTTTTTCTTTCTTCTCCTATTTCATATGTGCTGACATATAATAGCTCCAATCAAAAGAATTGTTATACAAGCATAAATCACTTGTGTAGGAGTTTATAGGTACTACGCAGCGGAAATAATATGAATCATATTCAAACAAGTACCAATCCCAAGATCACATGCATAACACACAAGACACATAATCATACCTTTGACTCGTGAATTCCACGAAGCTATTCGACAGGCAAATCAGGGAGAAAATAGAGCCCCAAGCGTTGCTCCTCTACTTAGTCCACGAGATTCGAACGAGCCGTCCACCAATACTAAATTGGTCGAGTGATTGAGGAAAACCGCGATCACCACCTTTATGGACAACCGACCACCGCACGAACCACCACCACCACGAGACACCACCGACGCCAATAAGGAGGAAGAGAGCCGTGTGAGAGAGAGGACTTTGAGAGGGGTTGGGTTTCGTGTTTGCTAATTAGGGTTTGATCACACTGATCAGTTAATTACTTACTTACTGCAAACCTAGGCACCTAGTCTATTTATAATCTCATTATAATTAGACTAGGGCACGAAGCCTAAAACTCCCTTGTCCACTCCATATGGTCGGCCACCTAGAGTGGTGAGGCCCATGATGGGCCTCGTCCTCTAATGCTAGATCTAGCCCCTTTGTGTGACCTTATAGGATCCGTCCAATTGGGCTTTGGGCTATTTTAGTAGTCCAAAGATCGTTAGTACCTCTAGCTATGGCAAAACGACGACCCAAATGTACGAACTTAATTATCTTCATAATTTGATCCATTTATATATCTAGTAATTGCACATGAAGAAGACATAACTCCTTCAACTTGCTAGTTGACAATAATATATAAGTTATTTTGGTGAACTTCTGGTAATCCATTACTCCTTTATATAAAAAAATCAAAACATATTAAATCTTGAAATTTTCATCAATACAAATTATTATAACTCACAATCCAAATATAACCCAATCTCAATGTTACGTCTTGCCATTCAATTCATTTTATATATTTAACATTGAGAAAGTGTCAGTACATTATCAAATGAAAATTCAGGTTTCCATTACGGGTAATTATTATTAAACCCGGATGGCCTAATTTAATTATCATATCCAATCACTTCTCTAAATTTGAACAAGTATTTGTATTTAGCAACAGGTATTATATTGAACAAGTATTGATGTTGTTGTAGTCACCATTTCGCTCAGACCAAGCATAAACATAAGGTCCGTCATTAGTGGCGTCTTCCGCATCCGCAACACGACGTATAGTTGCTACCATAGTGATAGAGAATGGAAACTATGAACAGTTTTGTTAACTTAAGAATGACAGATTGACTCTATATGCTACAAACTCTATATAACTTAGTTTTCAATCCTAATAATTAACAGTATATGGAAACTATAAGCAATTTTTTTTAACCTACAGTCCTTGAATATAAAAGCAATAAACCGAATCCCGATTGCAACTTATCTCCTGATTAAAAGCCTAAAATAAGAAAAAGTATCTATTTTTATGTTATTTTATTTTTATTTATTTTATTGTTATCAGGAGAATAACAAAAAAAAAAAAAAAAACCTAGAAGCGGAGCTAATAGAGCACTGACCGTAGAACTACTACTCGATAGTCCATACAAGTATAACTTATCAAGGTGAGCTAGCCCTTATTTCTTGAATCTTTGATCCAAGTAGTAAAAAAAATTACAGGAGGCATAAATGTGAATAGATCAATAAATTGCCCATTTAACAAGACATTTTTGTACATAAATCTACAATTGAGGTGTATTGGACCGATGCAAGTTATTATGATTTTTTCCACTAATTACCTCATTTTTTTTTTTGAAGAAACTAATTACCTCAAATTTAAATAATTCACCAAAGGCCTCGAATAAAAAGTTAAAATTGACCAAATACACTTAAGTAGGGTCATAGGGGTGCTAATTTTTTTTTTTTTTTTTTTTTTGAGGGATCATAGGGGTGCTAATTGAGTTAAGCAATTTGTGCACAACTTGAATTTTTGACTCAGTCAAAGTTTAGTCAAAACACAATTTTAGTTGGCTTTGCTAGAATTCAGCTCTACTCAAAAAGTTAACGAGTACGAATTGAACCAGTTCTAGCTCTACTCGATAGGCTCATCATGAGCAACTCAATAATGTTTTTTATTAAAATATAATTGATAACATAATTATTACAGTACCATGTATCAAAAAATTAACAGTTTATTTATTTGTAAAAAAAAAGAGCAAATTTCCAATGATAAATAAGGAAAATTATATAAAGCGGGGAAAAAAAAGATCTAGCTACTTGTATAATTTAAGGACTTGCTCATGAGCAATAAGCATATCATAAGTTATTTGACTCAAAATTTTAGCAAGTACGAGTCATTTAACAACCTTAAGCACGTGATCGACTCGTTCGAATAGCACCCATACATTCTGGCATACACTTAAGCTTAGTGGAGTACTAGATTCGTATCAACAAAAAATGATAGGATGAATTATCAAATCAATAATTTATTAGGGGCTATTCTCATTGACTGAACTCAACTGAACTAAACTGAACTGAACTGAATATTTTATAAGAGAAGGAAATTAGGAGCTGAACTGAATTGAACTGAACTTATTAAAGCTGAACTAAAAATAATCGTATGAGAATAGTGAAGGAATTATGTCTTCGATAAGTGCAATTACTAGATATATAAGGATCACTATTATGGAGATAATAAGTTCGTTCTTTTCAGTCGTCATTATTTGGTGCTAGATATGACAAGTGATCTTTAGTCTAGTTAAATAGACCAAAGCCCAATAGAATGGATCCTATGAAGTCACACAACAAGGGTATTGGGTTAAACAATTAAGATGCCCATTATTGGGCCTCATGAGGACATGACATACCATGATTCCATGAATGGAGTTGGGCTAGAGTAGTTGGATTAGAGTTAGGTATTTGGGCTTGACATGGACTCTTATTTATAGATATGATCTATAAATAAGATCCATGCCTAGGCTTGCATCAAGCCACAATTCACAAGTCAGTAAATTGTGAAACAAGCAACCAATTCCCAAAAACCCTAAGTTATCTCTTTCCTCTCTCACTCACGGCCCTCCCTCCTTTTTACCCTCGCCGTATGGCCGCCCACCCTAAGGTGGCGCGTGGTGTCTCGTGATGGTGGATCTTGGTTGGTTTGTTCCTCTCCTCTCCATAGTAGGTTGATTGAAGGGTTCAATCACGACTAACTAGCATTAGTGGAGGTTTACACTACTACAAAAATGCTCAAAGAGACCTTAAGTAATAGACCATTTAAATAAATATGTGGTCTCTTGGATTCAAGAGACCAAATATTTCAAATAAATGGTCTCTTACGTATAGTCTCAGAGAGAATTAATATGTGCTCGTGGACCAAGTAGAGAAATTATGCTTGAGGTTCTTTATCTCCCATTGTTCTTGCTCGATCGCACGTGGAATCACGCTTCAAGGTATAATTACTTGTTCTTTATGTGTTATGCAATGATCTTGATTATTAGGTGCTATATGAATATGATTCATGTTTTTCCACAATTAGTATCTATAAACTCCTACAAACAAGCCCTTAATGATTTTAACATACTTAACATGCTTTTTATTTGGCCAAAGCATGAGCTTTGAGAAAAAACGAACACGGGACAAAAAGGTACAACACTGTAAATATCACCAATAGTCCAATAATACCATAATACCGTACATCTCAATCCTGATTATTGTTATTTTTAATATGGATTATGGATACGAAATTACAAAGTATGCCCATAAATATAAGGAAAATACATTTTATTAATACCAATTTTGACAAAGTTACTTTAAATAATCTCAACTATCAATTATTTTGCAATAATCTCAACTTTTAACTCTGTCTTCTTCTAGCAATCCCGAAAACTGGTTACCTATATATAGAAAAAGTTTTTTTTTTAAGAATAAAAAAAAATACCACATGTTACACTTTCATTGGTCCAAAAAAATAAAAAAATAAAAAACCCACAACCAGCCTTTCATTCCCAGATTCGGCAACCGAAAATCCACCCCACTTCCCCAGCCCCAGCCCCTCCTCCCTAACCTCATTGGGAACCACTCTAACTGCCACCCCAATTCCAACCACTTGCGTTGATCGCATGATATGTCCGATTTATATAGTATTTTATCCTCGTCCCTTGGTCATAATTGGTAGTGTTTTTGGCTCTTTTGAGCCACTTTTATTACTAATTGGTGTTTTCTAGTGTTTTCGTAGATTTGGTTGACTTTTGCAGGGATTTGCACTTTTGGAGCATTTTCCCGAGATATTTTGGAGCAATTACGAGCGCCCAGGCCAGTTAGAGTCATCGAACCAGTGATTAAGGGATCGGTACATGTGATACCAGGGCATTTGGACCGAGTATTCAAGACCCGAAGAGGAAATTCATATCGGCCCGAAGAATTGAAGCCCAATCGAAGTCCAAATAGTGGCCCAAGAGAGCCGCCCGACCAAAGAGGCTGGCGCCCGGAGGCGCGCCCGGTCGGGTGAGGGAAGCTAAGGCTGGCGCCCGAACTCGCGCCCGGCCGGGCACGAGATTCATACTTGAGAGGAAAAAGGCGCGCCCGATCGAGCGGTGCCTCGCCCGATCGGGCGCGAGATTCATACTTGAGAGGAAAAAGGCACGCCCGATCGGGCGGTGCCTCGCCCGATCGGGCGCGTGTTATTGTTAGGAGATGATTAGCGTCGTTTAAGTTTGTTTTAGTTTAGGATTCTTACTTAGTATAAATACTTTTCTGTAAAACGAGTTTAGGATCTTCTCTTTACTCTTTCTTAATTCTTTCTTAGATTTTCTCTCTCTACTTAACTTTTAGATTAGTTTCACTCTCATATACTTTGTTCTTAACTTTATTCTTAATTCCAGATTTCTTTGGAAACGATTTCTCTTCTCTTAATCTTAGTTATTTATTTTATTCCTTTGACCATGTCTTGTTTTATTGCTTTGATTAGTTTAGTTTTTATTATGTGTGAGTAGTTTTATTTATAGGGTTTGTGGGGATCCATAAATAATATGAAGGGGTAATTTATTGTTGTTAATTATCAATGCTAAATTAATTTCCTATTGATTGATTTAATGCTCTGTGACTAGATTTGCGCAGATCTTTTATGCATGAGTTTGACAATATTGATTCGAGATTCGACAGATGAGAATTGATGTTTAGGCCTAGTTTCAATAGGCAGGTTAATTTATAAATGGTTAAGTCGAGATTCAAGAGATGAGATTTAATACCGGTAAATTAATTGTGTAATTGTAATACGTAGCGCAGCGAAAGCCCTTTATGATCTGATTAATGTATGCATTGATGATTGATTATTATGTTTTACCCTGTAATATTATTTATTGGTGAACCTATGCCCTAGGACTTTTATTCATTGTTTTTCCTCCTACTTTTATTCTTCCCCACTTTTACTCTCGTAGTTTAATTTCCCTTCGATAAAAATAATTTGTTACTCTATAATCTAGATTATATTAATTAATTAGGAATAAAAAGACTCGTTTCCCTGTGGATTCGACCCTACTTCCCTATCTACATTAGTTAGAGGATTTAGGAATTACTTTTGATTAGGGGATACGACTTTACCCTGTCATCGCACCACCATCAAATTCTCTCTCCTCAGCCGCAAGCCAACAACCAGCCACCATAGCCAACCTCATCCTCGATCCACATATTGGCCTAATTGTTATTTACAGTTCGCAAACCGTCAAATTTTCTCTCCTCCGCCGCAAGCTCTCAACAATCACCACCATAGCTTAATTGTTGTCATTCCCAGATCCTACGCCGCAAGCCTGCAACCACCAGTTCTCATTCGTCCTCGCAGATTGAGCATTTTTGAGGGAGAGGCCGGGAGTGGTTTCAAGGGAAAGGGCTTGGGGTTTTGGCCGATTTCGACGGTGGAGCCGGGGAGAGGGGGTCTTTTCTAGTTGGTTGGCTGGGGAAAGAGGTGGTTTGGGTGGGTTGCGGCTGTGCGACGACAGGTTAGGGTTGCGAATGGGGTGGTTGTATGGCTGAGTTATTATTCTTTTTCTTCAGTTTTTTTCGTTTTGTTTTTTAATTTTTTTTTGGACCACTCATATGGTGACACGTGTCCAGCAACTTACAATAAAAAGTTGTTGACTTTTATTAACCGGTTTGGAATTGATAGAAGAAAACGTAGGTGAAAATTAGGATTATTGCAGAATAATCGATAGTTGGTATTATTCAAAGTAATTTGGTTAAAGTTAGGATTAATAGTGTACTTTTCCTAAATACGGAGTATAATGGCATCAATAACTAATGCACAATATACCAAATTGCCAATAAGGACATACAATTTTTTTTTTTTTTTTTTTTGTAAACCTATTAAAGGACATACTTAAGATACTTTATTCATAAACTTTTTTTTTTTTTTTGGAGGGAAGACTCGACTTTTTTGGTTGCCTAGCTAACTTGATTTTATCCTTTATTTGCATAACAAAAATAGTACTTCGTACTATCATACCATTCATACGGACTACGGAGTAATGATGGTACCTTTTCTGCTAACTTGGATACTACTGGTATTAGAGCACCCACAATGGGGTATATGATCCTCATCCTTTTTATGTTTTTTGTGAAGTTATTGGATAAGGATTGTTGTAGAACCTTTTAGGAGGATCCTCAATTAAAGAGGATGATGGTGGATCCTCTATAGATGGAGGATGAAGGTGCATTGGCTCAAGAGCCAAGTTTTGGGTGGAATTGTGGGGTGGGTGACACGTGAGGAGAGATAAGGGATTTTTTTTTTAAAAAAAAACATAAACATGCACCTATAATTATTTGACACTTGGCAATGCTATTTTTGTAAAAAGTAGGAGAGAGAAGAGGAGGATGAGAAAGAGGATCTTTAATTGATGTGGGGAAAATAGAGGATGAAAAATAGTTAAAAGGATGAAGTTAGTGGAAAGTGGGGTATATGAAAGAGAAAATGGGGTGTCAAAACAAGAAGAAAAGATAGAGTATATTAGAGGATGAGGATGAGGATGTTACTGCCCATGCTCTTAGGCGAATAAATGGTGTATGTGATTATATTACAGTAACTATTAGGCACTATTGTACTCGTAGCCGAGGAGGACCAATCTTTTTGAGTATTTTATTTTGAATAAATTGAGGATAACCAACCTAGGTCCTAGCCCCTCCCCTTTCCCCACCGGACCACCTTAACCCCCACTCCATTACCCAGCCCAACCCCTTCTCTAGCCAGTCCACCACCTTCCCCTTACCCTTAACTTGCGTCAGAAGAGAGAGAAATAATATATTATGTGAGTAGGGTTTTCATTTTAATTTTGATAATGAAGCACTTAAAGACACTCATATCTATCAGATATCAGCATAAGAATTTGTTACATTAAGTTTGAAAAATGTTTCTAAATAAGTACAATACTTATTTTTAAGAAATTTACTCATACAATATTATTTCCTCTGTTCTTTTTTACTTGAACCGTTTTGACTTTTACATTATTCACCAATCCACCTTTGACTGTCTTTTGTGAATTATATATAAAGAAAAATATATTCATGTGGAATCTTGTTAGAATCGTCTAAATAAGTTCTATCACAATATATAACTTTGATAATTTTTACTTAGAGAGAGTTAAAGTTATTGATGATTAAAGTTGTACATTGGCAAGCTGCAAGCGTGATAAAGGAAACATGTCAAGTAAAAAAGAACGGAGGAAGTATATAATTAGGGCTTGTTCTATTCAACTTATTTTCAGTTCAGTTCAGTTCAGCTCCAATCAGTTCAGTTCTGTTGAATTCCTAATTTTCTCCTCTCATTAAGTATTCAGTTCAGTTCAGTTTAGCTCCAATAAGTCCAGTTTAGTTTAGTTTTAGTTCAGCTCAATTCAATAAATCAAAACAGGCTCTTAATATAGATACGTGGTTGATAGCACGATATTATACATGATTTATATGTGATATTTAGTAATATTTTAGTGTGTTTTCTTCATTTTCCTAATCTTTTAGAGTTAGTATTCTTTCTATTTCGATATTGCTCTTCTCGGTTTGTTTGTTTTTGTTTTTATAGGAGTAGGGATCGATTTGTGTGGGATTCAACTTGGACGCGAGATATTCTTCATATGGAGCGTTTCTAGCATACACGAAGCATCATGGCAGCCTAGTCCGCAGCTTGATTGCGGTTTACTATGACCTACCGCGGCTTGCCTGCGGCGCACTTCACAATGTATCAACAAATTCATGTTCAGCAGCCTACTCCGCAGCCTCACTGCGGCTCGCGACCTTGTACCGCAGCCTAGTTGCGGCCTCTTGATTGAGTGACGAAATTAGACCTATTTTTGGGATTTTAGGAGTCCTAATCCTAGGTAAAGACTACCACTATTTTCCTAGCATATAAATAGGTTTTAGATAGTCTTTTATCGATCACTTTTACATACATTATTTTAGAGCTTTTGGTATTACGTTCTTCATTATTACTATCAAGATTCAAGTTTTCATAATTAATTCCAATTCCAAGTATTGATTTCTCTTCCTTATTCTCTTTAATTTTTATTTATGTTTTCTTTAATTTATTGTCTTGTTATTTCAATTATTATGTGTGAGTAGTTTCATAATCTAGGGTTAGGTTGAACCGTAATATGGATTGATGTGTTAATTGATTCCCAATTCCCAATTTAATTAATTTATAATTCCTCTTTGTTAGGGTTGGTTTTATTATCAATGATTAACTAGAAATAGAATTATTGAATGTAATTAGGTTTACAATGAAAGTTGATTCTTAATTGATTTTAGAACCCTAATTAAAAGTAGGAGCTTTTATGCATGAAAATAGCTAATTGTTCTTGCTAGGACTTATAGGATGTCGTTCTCAATGTCTTTAAATGTATGATTCCATGAAAATAGGTATGATTATATGTTAGGGAAGCTATTAGTTGATCGAAAGAAACTCTTAGTATTGTTTTAGGGAGCATCGACCTGTGGAATATTTATTGATTTAAATGAGGGAAAGGGATTGTTCTATTGCATTGATTCATATTAGTGGGGATACTTAATCTTAGATGTTTTTAGTTCTTGATTAATTCCGTAGTATTATTATTTATTGCTTATTAGTTATTATTGTTCTAGTATAGATTCCTCAATATTGTTTGGTTACTTGCTTGGTATTTACTTGAGTCTACTTAATTAGTTGAATCATTGGGATCCGACCCTTACTTGTCCGTCTACATAGTAGTGGTCTTGTTAGGTTATTTTTGTTAGGTACACGACACGCCTATCAGTGGTAAAAATAGAAAAAGAAATGAAGGGAGTATATCATAATACTTGTAATATGTATATCCTTAACTATTATATATGTGGAATACTCCTTAGTATTTACTCACAATCATCTTATTAGTGACTCATTCCAAAACCACTAATTGAGGTCCTTAATATTGCAAAATTGGATAGTTTTATTAGTTTAAGGGTTTGTTCTTTTCAGTTTATGTTCAGTTTAGTTCATTTCTTAATATCCTCCTCTCATAAATATTCAGTTCAGTTCAATTCAGTTTGGTTTAACTCAATTCAGTAAATCATAACAGACCCTAAGACTTTAGGTCATCGTTACAGCGATAAACTCATTAATTATTGAATATTGATTGCTTAAGTCCGACTGTCCGAGTATGGACTATGGAGTACACATTTCCACTAATACTATTCAAGGCCAAGGGTTAAATTTATACAACTAATTTGTTTGATTAAATTAAATGTTTATCAAAAGTCACTGTTATTTTTTGTTTCTTTAAACCAAAAAATAGACATAATCCTTAATTGATGCTTCTTTTTTTTCTCATCTTTTCAAACTTGCTTTTGGTATTCATTAAAAATGCGTTGCCTTATTTAGTGTAACAATGCAGTTTCATCAATGTTTTAAAAGTTTAACTCTGCAACTCTTATACGAGTAATGAAAAAGCAAAACAGAGTAGTAAAAAAGCAAATTAAAACAAACAACTGTCCACTGACAACTTGACAAGTGACATTATATGGCCGGTCATTACTTATTAGTCTTCACCTTCATTCACCAAATTTACCTCTATTTTCATAGTAGTCTCTCTCTTAGCACGATTTCAAAGTATTCTACTTCATAAATGAATATCTTGTAATCCTTTTCAGCATCATGCATCTGGGTGTGTTAATTTTGGCGCCTCAAATTAGGACATTCCGTTATGTGAGAGCCCAACCTATACCCGTAGTCATGGCTCTTGGTGCTACGGTTTTAGCGTATATACCCGTGGCTTGCGCCATTGATTGGTGGGCACAATCTGCTTCACTTTTGAATTCTTCTGTTTACACATGGCGGTGCTCCCCCATTTTGATTACATGGTTGTTCACATGTCACTTGGAATTCTGAGTACGATCGCGTTGGGAATCAGCCATTAAAATAAGAATTTTTTGTGGGTATCCCTCACTGCACTACTCAAAGTGTTGATTTTATCTATTCACCATTGGCTCACGATACCAGTCACTTGTGTTGATGATGGTTTCACTATTGAAGATGCTAGGCCTCCAGAGCGACAAAATGAAGATTGGTCGAAAAATGTACCGTCCCCGCAGCAGCAGGCTTCATGGAAAGATACGGTCATTTGGCACTTGAAAGGTGGATTAGGGCATGGAATTGGGCTAGTTCTGTGGTTAGTGATGGTAGCAACTCTTGCTATAACAAAGTAAAAGGTCTTTAATTAAGTGTTAATGATGTACTCGTATTAATTTTAGAAACATCCCAACAAATTTACCAAGTACGGAGTAAAACTCTTGTCTTTTGTTTTTTGTGACTTTATGTCAAACTAGTACGGAGTACTCCTGTGCAACTACATTTCTTATAAGCGGACGCTTGTACTAAATATCTTTGTTTTGGTCAGTTTCTTGGACTTTGTAGTTTGTATGCAAGTAATACAACTATACATGGTCTTTGTCTGAATTGGCTTTTTGCATAAGAAATGTTGAGTTCATGAAAGCTCTTATACATGCTTTACAAGCTAAAATAGTTAGTTCACCTTTAAGAATGTACCTAATTAATACTAATAATCTGAAAAAAGTAACTTTGAGATTGTTTGCTAGTTCTTTGTGAATTAGTACATTGATAAAGTTGATCTAAACAATGTCGAAAAAAAGAGAACGAAGTACAAAAATTATGCTTTACGAAATAAGCTAAGGAGTAAAAATAGTTCTATATTTATTTATTTCGTTTTGGTCTAGATTTATGAATAAACTCAATCAATTCTATATTTATTTATTTATTTTGTTGTTTTGGTCTTGATTTGTGAAAAAGTCGATCAATTCCAGCATATTGTTTCAAACAAAAATTCGAATATATGAATTGAAATCTAAGAAAATCAAACAAATCAAGACCAAAACGAAAAAGAAAAAAAACAACTAAATAATGAAATACAACTATTGAAAGTTTGAAACCACTAATTTTATCTAAAAAAATTTTTTTTTTTTTTCAAAAATAGCATTGGAACTCCAAGCTCCAACATAATGTACGGGGTATGTTGCAGGACATACTTTGTTAGACTCAACTTCTTTGCATAACAAAAATAGCATCATAATGTTGGTACTTACTCCTGCTAACTGGTATTCTACTCTTTTATGGTGAGAAAAAACATTAATATGTGGTATTTGGCGTGGGAAGGGTGTGATTGTATTAAGCACTATTGCACTCGTAGTTAGTACATACACTGGTCTGCAAAACTCGACTAGTCTATTTATGAATATAATTTAGGATAACCATTCTTTTGAGTACTACTACTACACAAGTACGGATTGGAGTATGGTTTTGGATCTTACTTACGGGCGTGATGTGGCATTAGATGATAATTTATACGGAGTACAACTCTTGTAATACGAAGAATTTATTTTGCCACTAGTTGTGACCTTAATTATTTTCGTTTATGGTACTATGTAACATTGTAACGTATTGATTTCGAATTGCAACTCAAAAACACGCACATTAATTTTTATGTTCCGGTAACTTAAAACATTATGAATATTTCCAGTGGCAGATGCAAGCCACTTGAGTATAAAAAATAGAATTTTCTTAATAAAATTAATATTTCTTGAATAAAATTACTTGTTTTTTTATATCAAATGACCCCATTAAAATTAATTAAAATTAACTAAATGTATTTTGGCCCGTTAAATATTTTTTCTGGATCCGCTACTGAATATTTCATATTCTAAAAGCTCATACTAATTCGAATTTAATGACATCAAAGTTTGGTCAAATCTTAAAATCAAATATGATAAGAAAATTCATATCAAATCTAATAATCTTGTGAACCGAAAATCTTCTCGATTTGCATATTGAACAATTTTAATCGCTTATAGTTTTGGTAGGATCAGTCGTCATTGGGTTCTCTATATTGTACTCCATACAGTTTGTAAAGCTTGGTCCCTATGAATCTAAGTTGAGCTCAAATTTGAGGAAAAAAATATAAAAAAAATAAAAGGTTTTTCTACATTATAACCCTGTAACTTTTCATTTTCTACGATGTGCCCCCCCTTTGTGAGAAATCCACATTGTAATCCCAAAATACATTCAGTGTCTATATGGTAACCTTGCTATTAACAAATTACGTTAGTGGGGCCCACTCACCACTTAATAATAATTTTTTATCAATTTGCATATTGAAAATGGTTTTGTTAAAGGTTGTGGGGGCTATTTTGGTCTTAAATGGACCGAATTGAGCTCAGATTTAGCAAAAAAAATAACA
Source organism: Chenopodium quinoa (assembly GCF_001683475.1). Lineage (NCBI taxonomy): Eukaryota > Viridiplantae > Streptophyta > Magnoliopsida > Caryophyllales > Amaranthaceae > Chenopodium > Chenopodium quinoa. Next base: position 6,572,388 of record NW_018743574.1, on the reverse strand, counting down.
TAAATATCTCGTTTTGCGTATTTAAAAATGTCTCGATTTGCATGTTTACGTATTTAATACGCAAAACGAGATATTTATGTTTGGAGAGTGGGTCCCAAAATAGCCCCCAAAACCTTTGACAGAACAATTTTTAACACGCAAATCGATAAAAAAATAATTATTAAGTGGAGAGTGGGTCCCACTAACGGAATTTGTTAACGGCGGAATAACGGTAAGGTTACCGTATAGAAAGTAAATGTATTTTGGGGTTACAATGTAGATTTCTAAAAAATAGGGGGGCACATCGTAGAAAACGAAAAGTTAGAGTATTATAATATAAAAAACCCCAAAATTAAAAATAACAACACCTCGTTTACATGCCAAAAAGGCCTTTATTTGTGTACCAACGTTAATCATGGTTAAATAGGCTTCATGGGTGGGTTAAAGGATATACATTGACAAACAAAAATAACGTTCATTAGTCCAAAATTTTAATTCAGGGGGAGAATCGGATGTTTAATAATTTGACTAAAATCTCATAGCTCAAGAGAAAAATTGGTCACATAAATTATTGTTTAATCTTTAATACCTGAGTCTAGGTGAGGAGGGAGTAAATATTATATTCACTATAACCACTAGACCATCTTTACTTATGTGAAGCTAAATAAATCTGTAATTTAATTAAACCTTATTATTAATGATGTGCAATCTAAAAAAAAAAATATTAGAAAATAGGGCCATAGGGGGACAGGTGTTTGCAGGAGTAGTATTTTTACTCCTTTGCTTATTTCGCAAAGCACGATTTATTTATTCACATCCGATTTAACTATTTTTTAATTTTACGAGTAGTATTTTTACTCCTTACTTCCTTAGCTAGTTAGCTTATTTTGTAAAGCACAATTTTTTATACTCTATTTCCCGACATTGTTTAGACTTTTGATCAACGTTATTACGGAGTAATGTACTAATTTCACAAAGTGCTAGCAAAGTAGTGAACAATCTCAAAGTTACTAATTTCAGATTATCAGTATAAATTAGGTACATTATTCTCAAAGGTGAACTGATTATTTTAGCTTGTAAAGCATGCATAATAGCTTTCATGAACAAACACACGTACTGTAAACTGTAATAAAATTGGTACCTAACTATTTGATCTCCATTAGTAATTGCATCTCAAATTCTCAACCAAGAAATAGCAAATTTATAGCTACAACATTTCTTATGCAAAAAGCCAATTCAGACAAAGACCATGTATAGTTGTATACAAAGTCCAAGAAACTAACCAAAACAAAGGCATTTAGTACTCCTACTGTAGCATGCAAAAGTAAAGCAACTTTTGGTCTTAAAAATCTTCAATATCTGCAGAAGATCAATTATCCTACACTACGGAGTACTACTCTTTCTTTTTTTTTTTTTTTTGAGAGCGAGTACTACTCTTTCTTCTCCAAGCAAAGTTTAGCTTTTATTACACTCCATTATTGAGTCTCGTATATTATCTCATCGGCTTTCTTGTGCAATTTTTTATTTTTTATTTTTTAATTTATTGTGCAATCTTATTTTTGAATCATGGAGAATAATTATTCTCAGAATCCATTCTCTTTTTTTTTTTTTTTAAAGGTTCCATTCTTATGAATAGGGAATTAATCCAAGTTCTATGTACAAACTAGCTCCACAAATTATTATACTAATACGAATTTAATGACATTGAAGTTTGGTCATATCTATAAATAAAATCTGATTAGAAAATTAATACTCCGTATTAAATCTAAGGGTTTTGCTATACATAGACCATAGATCATAGCATAGCCTTTACGTAGAACATAGCCCTAAAGCCTATGCATAAAAAACAACAATTTCAGGGAATCAATGCGCTTTTTTTATTCCAATGGAATCTAATATATTATTAAATTAAAAAATCTGATTCATTTAATGTAGTGTTATTAATAGGATAAATTGTCATAACACTTCATTTAATAATGCATTGAAACTATTTTTTTTTATGAAGAACAATAAAATAACCACTAATAACATGATTTTAAACAGAAATATTAAATATAATAATGATCTTGCTAACGAGCGCCCCGGGGCGTTAGATAAGGATAAATTATATTGGTTGAAATGATATTAAGTTAGGAATTCATGACAAAATCACGCGTCGTTCGGTGCAATTAATGTTAATTTTACTATAATATTTGTATTTTAATTCTCTTATCCAACACCCCGGGGGCGCTCATTAGCTTTTGCCATATAATAAAACTGATTAAAAAAACATTTCTAGCTAATATCCTACCATTGTTTAAAAATAATAAAAAAATTAATATCCTGCCTAACCATCTATTAAAAAGTAGTACATAAAATATACAATTATGTCTAATAGTCCTCCCATGTCCAGTGTCCGAACGATTTTTACAAACAACAAAACCATGTGTTTAGCATACTTGTTATAAAGACGAATGCCTCTTCTTGAGTCTCAAATTCATCATCATTATTTTCCTCTTCAATCAAAGGTTTATTCAAATCAAATCAAGCATTGTAATATATATAATCAAATTATGCAAACAAAGTCATTCAACCAAGCAATAAACATGAAAATAATTTCAACTGCATGTATTATTCCCAGATCAATCACTTTTCATCCCAATTTCATGTAGGTTTCATTGAATTGGGATTATGCAAAAGAAACAAATTAAAACAAATCAATAGTATTATTAAAACTCAAGGTAAAGAGTATCATTCCGCCATGTGTCACTCTTTTTGCTACATGTCATCTTTCTTTAATTGACAAAGCGCCACATAAACGATTACATGTTAATGTGATAATCGCAGCAATATTCCCACGAGCTATTATTTGATTCATTTATTATTTATATACTGAATAAGAACACTCCATAATTGTTTCTTCCTTGATTTTCGCTTAATAATTCAATGGTCTTAATAAATTACCCACAATTTATTTGTAACTTACATTGTCCATAATAACATAATGGAAAAGCTGATTAATTTACCTCATACTAATAGAGTTTGTAACTTAAAAATCTAATGACATTATATCAACTTTTCACCTTCATATGTAGTATTATTATTCTTGGTTCTTTGTAGTTTTAACTTCAATGGCAATATGACATCACCAATTTCAACCTCATCAAATTATTTGATTTTCCCCTCAATTAAATGTTTAGAAAGTTACAACTCTTTCATATAAATAATACATTGTATGTCAAATATGTCATTACAATCACCCCTCTATATTCCAAATTACAATAGAATATGTTAGCTTCTATCATTAAAGAAGAGAGAGATCATTAAAATTTATGAATCTAATTTGCTTAATTCAATTTTTATTACATCAAACATGTAATGACCCGAGGCAACGCCCAGACCAACAACTAGTTCATAACTAAAACTATACAATTATGCAAAAGAAAAAAAAAATGAGTTTTGGCAGAAGTAATACCTTGAGTTAAAGGGAAGCACGAGCAATTGCCGAAAAACCATTGATTGAATGTTATGCGTTATTGTTTTATATACTTCATATAGCTGAATTTATTATGGGAAGATGAATTAAAAGTTGATGGAAAAATGCATCTTTATTGTAATTAATAGTATTGGCGTGAATAGTATTAATTATATAATTGGGTAAAAGTGTTAATCAGTTACGGAGTATATTCTATAGTTTCTAGAAAATGTAAGAGAATAAAATATGTAATTAAGGGCTATATATAGCATTTTCCTAAATCTAATGATCTTGTGACGAACATAAAATCCTCTCGATTTGCATGGCCAAAAATTACTCGGTTATGGTGTGCCAATGTTAATAATGGATTAAATAGGGTTAATAGGTTGGTTAAAGGATATTTAAAAAAAAAAAAAAAAGAGTAAAAAATAATGTTCATAAGTCCTTAATGAGTTAATGGTATATATTGCGAATGATTTGCCCAATTGGTGTTAATAAATAAATTAATTACTAAAATAGTGCTCACTTAAAAATATTTCTCAAAGTAGTGTTCATGTAGGTTCAGAAATTACGAAGCTATGAGTTAATATTGCTTTGTTTAAAAGTCTAAATTAAAAATTAGAGTCTCAAAACTAGTTCTCTTAGGTTTTATTATTTCACTATTGTTATACACTGCACGTTGATGGTAGATGCGATCGGGAAGGAAGCATAGTCAATCTCTGAAATCACTATAATCAGGTATGCTTTCCTTCTTTTCTAATTAAAATTCAATTGAAATTTCTGGGGGTTACATAACAATTAGATTAAACTTTAACGGAACAATGTAAATTGGTAAAATTTAACCTAATTATGAAAAATTATTTGTGAATATCGTCCGATTATACTCATATAAGCTTGGTGAATTAGACTTTGCAATTGTATATGTCAGACATGCACCACTTACAAGTGCTCAGAGTTCTAGGAGATTATTGGGTTAATCAGTATTCAATAGTAATTAGTTTTAAACTAATTGTTTCAATTTTTTTTGGATGAAAATCTTGATGGGTTTTAGAGTTATACTCATTTTAAGATTATTATGATGATGATGATGATGCTATTTTCAAGTATTGTGTTGGATTCTATGTAGTATAATTGAATGAATGTACGAGTGAGTTTTTCTTTAATCAATTTTATTTGTTCATGTGTTAAAACGTACTGTTGAATTTATTTGATGATTGTGCTAGTTTGATTTGATTTATTGAGTTCGGGAAGTAGCTAGTTTGATTTGATTTTTTTTTTATATGTATGCATATAGCAATAGTTTTTTACTCTAATTTGCAGGAAGATGTCATTTGAAAATCCATATACTATGTTGTTCACAAATGACCAATATTTTTTTGATCAAGTTACTAATGCTCATACATTAGAGGATGGTCATAATACTCAATATACATCTCTCACTTGTAATGATGTTGACGTCGAGGAGGGTGATAGAGAAGGTGATGATGCTAATGAGGAATTAAATATGGTGAACAAGGATGACATAGCTGCCGAAAGTGACGAAGATAAGCAGAGTGATGTTGTATATTCTAGTGCTCCAGTCCCTGAGTTTACACAAATTAACGAAATTGACGAACATGAAGTTAATAAGTGGGTGTCATGGGTTTCCATGACTTCTTACAAGTCAGGGGTTGAGTTTTGCATTGGTCAAGAATTTGCAAACAAAGATGCAATGACTGAGGCAGTGACAAGTTACTCTGTAAAAAGAAATCAATGTGTTTAAAGTGAGTGAATCAAGACCAACCACGATAACCTTTATTTGTGGTAGGAAACCTGTGAATTGTTCTTGGAAGTTAAGAGCTACACGCAAGACTTTAGTCTCCGATAAATTTACAATTGTCACATACAAGGGTCCTCATACTTCCACTTGTGTTAGTGACATTCTTCCAAAGGATCACTCTAACTTGAAGTCTAAGTTTATTTCTCATCATATACGCAACATTGTAGAGGTTGATACATCCGTCAAGGTTCGTGTTTTGATTGAGGTGGTGAAAAGCCTATTCAATTACAATATCTCGTACAAAAAAGTTTGGAGTGCAAAACAAATAGCTATAGCTGAAATATTTGGTGATTGGGAGGAGTCATATGAAGTTCTTCCACAATTCATGCAAGCTATGGTGGAGGCAAATCCCGGTACCATTGTCCACTTTGCCAATCGTGAAACCGCGGATCCTAACCTTCATATTTTCCAGAGAGTTTTCTGGGCTTTTGGTCCTTCAATAGAGGGATTTCAGCATTGTCGCCCTCTAATCACCATAGATGGGACTCATTTATATGGAAAATACAAGGGGACTCTCTTAATTGCAATGAGTGTTGATGCTAATAACCAGCTTTTTCCACTTGCTTTTGCCATTGTTGAATGTGAAGATGGAAATACTTGGCCATGGTTTATGGCATGTATAAGGAGATTTGTTACACAATGACCTGACTTGTGTGTTATTTCAGATAGACATGGTGGCATTATGAAAGCAATGAAGGAAGAAAACATCGGATGGAAGGATCCATATGCGTATCATAGATTTTGTATTCGTCACTTGGCCTCAAATGTTCATACCCAATTTAAGAACAAAGAGCTGAAGAAAATATTTGGTTGGACAACTTTCCAACATCAAAAGAAAAAGTTTGACTTGATTGCAAAAAATAGGTGAGATGAATGTAGAAGCTCGTCGATATTTAGGTAATGTTGATGCTAGTATGTGGTCTCTTTGCCATGATGGGGGTTTTAGATATGGGCTAAAATCATCAAACTTAGCTGAGGTCTTCAATAATGTTCTTAAGAGAGCTCGTTTTTTACCTATTACAGCACTAGTCAAATTGACATTCTTTCGAGTGAATACATATTTGGTACAAAGACGTGAATCATCCAAAAAAGGTTTCTTGATGGACATTTGTATAGCGATAAAACAACGAAGGACATAGAAGCAAATGATGCTAAAGCAGTTCATCATAAGGTTGAGATGTATCACCGAGACAATGGCATCTACCAAGTGACAACTGGACGTGGCAATAGAGAACAAAAAAAGAGTTCTTATACCCATACAGTCAACCTTAGTCACAAAACTTGCACATGTAACAAGCTTCATACATACAAAATTCCTTGTTCCCATGTTCTTGCAGTATGTAGGTCATATGGTCATATAGTTTGTCACCAGCTCAATTAGTTGACCCATTTTATTCAAGTGGTGAATATATGGGAACATATAGAGCAACTTTTAATCCTATCCCTGACAAAGACTATTGGACACATTATAAAGGACCAAAAGTTGTTGCCGATGCTAGTCTCAAGCGCAGTCCCGAACGACCTCCTTCCCAAAGATTACGAAATGAGATGGATGAAGGAATCGAGCAAAGGTGACATGTAGTGTTTGTCGACAAAAGGGACACAATAAAAAAACTTGTTCATCAAGGTTAGCTAATTTTTTAAGATAATTTTATTTCTTATATGTAAATATAGTTAGTCAAATGAAATTATTTTTCTTACTAACAATATTACATGTCTACTTTTTAACAGATCAAATGGAGCTTCCAACTCTACTTCTTGGCCAACGTGACTCTTCAAATTTTCATTTGAAGCATGAGCACACATCTGTATCTTGAGGGCTATTGGATCATCATCTCCAAATTCATAAAAAATGGTGCTAAATTGAGTTTTTTTTTATTTAGCTAGTATGACATGTTTTGAGTTATTTTGTAATAAAGTAATACCATCTCCAAATTGATATTGCATTGTAGAACTAGCAGTTGGTTTCAAGAATGGTGATTGAGTGCCCTTTGATAATTTAAATCCGTCTTAATAATGCATTATGTATTATGTTACATATACGTTTTTTTGACAAGGTTATATCCAAATCAAAAATGCTAAAATTTTTAAACATTTATATTACTTCGTATTCATAATCCATACTCTGGTCAAGATACCGTAAGCATTAAAAATAAAGAATTTGATGGTTTAAATATATGTATTTTTGGATTGTGTTAGCCATTAATTTTTAATTCCTAGCTTTGTAATTTCGGAACCTACATGAACACTACTTTAAGAAATATTTTTAAGTGAACATTATTTTAGTAATTTATTTATTTATTAACACCAATTGGGCAAATCATTCATATATTGGATTTTAGTAAAACTTAGGGGTATTATGACTTTATGAGTTACGTGATTCATCGCAAACTCACAATTGGTCAATTAGTTATATAGTGGTCGAGTACTCGAGTGCAAATGTGCAATTAACTAAATAAAGTACCTAGAATGTAGCACAGTGGTCAAGTGCAAATCGCTACTTTTTAATTTTTTTTCCTCTTTAACAAAAAATAAGAGCTATAAATATGACCTTTGCAGTAATACGGAGTAAATAATAATAATAATAATAATAATAATAAATAAATAAATAAATAAATAAATAAACCTTTTTTCGTATTCCACATCTAATACAGCAACATACACAAGCTAGAAGCCTAGAACCTTTCTCTCTATTGTGAATTGTGATTAACCTTACAAGTTACAACAAATCAACAGTCATAAGTTACTTTCAAAGCTTTAAAAGTTTACGGAGTAATTTTCATTATTTTTAGGCGGAGTCCAATTAATAATTTATGTTAAATCTAATTATGTGAACTAAAAATCTTATTATTTGCATGCTGATTAGAAAACTGCTCCATATTGATTTTTGGAATTATTCTACGGAGTAGCTCATAAAAATTCCAGGTTGAGGTAAAAAAAAATGGCAACATATTATCAAAATTACCTCAATTACGTGCTAAAAAGACCTATTTTGAATGTTAGAGTTAATCAAGGGTTAAATAGGCCCAATAAAGAATAAAAGAGAAATAGATGTAACATCCATTAGTCTTTAATGGTAAATGATGACGAAATTTGTAAATAGAAACATTTAGGAACAATTAAATTCCTAAAAAAAGAAAAAAATCTATGATAAAAAAATATTATACGAATGAGATTGCTCAATTTTAATGTCTACGTGAGTTGGGACAAGCGTTTTTAACTATTTATGAGTTACACGATGATCCCATATCGTCACAAACTTAGGGCCTGTTCTCATTGACTGTATACAACTGAACTGAAATGAAATGACTTGAATTGAAATGAATATTTTATAAGAGAAGGAAATTAGGAGCTGAATTAAACTGAACTGAACTGAATTTCAACATATGAGAATAAACCCTTACAATAAGACAAATAACACTTAACAAAGACAACAAAAGGTTAACTTTGTGCAATGTGAAGTTGAAATTGTAGCTTACAGGCTATTTGTATAAATAATTTTTGTTTCATTAAATGTTTGTTAATGAGCTTGTAGCTTAGTAGTGAAGTCCATATGTGCAATAAAGTACTCGTACGTGAAATTGTAATTACTAATTAGTCAACAGTTGTTTTATTTCCTTTAAAAAAAAAAAACCACTTGTTTTATTTTTTCTTCCTATAAATGTAAAGCCTTGCATTTGCACTCTTTACTCTGAAAAAGAAATCCTCTCTTTCTCCTCATTATTTCTTCTTACCTTACCATTCTCTGTCTAATTTTGCTCTGAAAAAAAAACCCTCTTCCTCCTCATTTCTTCGTCACCATAACTTCTGTAAACAAAACCTCTAAAAAAAAAAAAACACCTCTCCTCTTCACCGTAACTCGAAAAAGTTCACTCTAAAATAACCTTTATTTTATTTTGGTGACACAAAGGTTGAAATGTCTGAAAATCCACAAGGTAGTAGTGGTGAATCGAGTGATCAATTAGCACAATTCAGATCTGAGTTACGTAAAGGTTTTGAAGATGATCAAGTAGTTGAATTTTGGGGTGTTGATATTTTTGATGAAAGTTCTATCAAATCTGATTTTGTTTTGAATAAATTTCTAATTTTTTCTGATTCTAATTGTCAATTAGCTGTTCAAAATTTTTTAAAGACCATGGAATGGAGGGTGGAGAAAAATTTAACGGGGAATATGGTAGAGGGTTATTCCGGTATTGTTTTTAGTATTTTTCAAAAATCGAGTTGTTACATCGACTTTGATCAATTACTTAATGAAGCAAAAGCAACTCAACTTTCTATTCAACAAATTTGGTTTTCATGTTTTGAAAGAACTGTCCGTAAAATTTTAATTTCTTCTCAGGATTACCAGCCAAATTTGGTAATTGTAATTGATTTTTCAAAACAAAAGAAAAAAACTTTTAAGAAACAATTGTTGGATGCTATAGACGAAACCAAACTAAATTACCCAAACACTATTTTAGATGAGGTATATTCAAATTTTTTAAAAAATATAACTATAATTTTTTGGAATAAATTGTGTTTGTAGTCTTTGTACTGTTTTTCTAATTTTTTTTTTTGAATTTTTTTTTGTAAGGTTTACATTGGTGGAAGAGGTGATTGGTTAATCACTAACTGGAATGGGAAGGGCAAAAGTTTTACAACTACAAAGAATTCATACAAGCATTTGTTTAGGTATGTGTTTAAATTTAAATGATACGATGTACTAATTGAATTAAGCTAATAAAAGGGCCCTTATCTTCTTGGTTTTTTCACCGTTGAATTATATTTATCAGTTGATCCAATGATTTAGTATAATTTTACTACTCGTATTGTTTATTCAGCTTTTTAAAAATTAGATTAAGTTTGATAAATTTGTTAATTAGCTTGTTGCTTCGTTTTGCATGAAAAAAAAGAGTTACACCACTTCTAATTAGAATTACAAAGAAAAATATCTGTAAAGTGGGAATTTCCTATTACCAAAAAAAAAAAAAAACCTCTATACAAAAATAAAAATAAGTATTCTAATTTCAAAAGAATTTTGCAACCATGTACATCAGAAGCCATAGGCATATGAAATTACCGCGTAAGAAATATTTTTCTATACATTTTCTAGCAATTGCACAAATTTTATCAGATATGATTTTCTATTTCCTATGCCATGTAATCTATGCTCTTCCTTTGTTTTCAAGCACATGATGAGTTGTAATTCACAAATTAATGTAATCTAAGGCCCTATCTTTTTAACTAACGGGACTAAGTTTTTAAAGGTAATTTAATTTATTTTGGCCGGAAAATTGGGTTTAATACCCAAATGGTGAAAAAAAGTCTTAGTACCTAAACGGTGAAAAAAAAAACTAAAAAGAAAGGGCTTGTTTGTATAGTTAACTTAACTTCGAAAAAAAAAAAAAACTTAACTTCCATATTGTTAAAAAAAAATGACGTGGAAATTAGGAATAATTAATTTCTATGTCTAAAACATGATGAGGTAATTTGGAACAATTAATTTCTATGTTAAAAAGATATTCCGTATTCGGTTATTTTTTTATCTAAGTAACATCAAAGCATGCATATAAGTATTTGTTGTAGGTATATGTTTAAAATTTAATTAATACTCTGTATTATTTCGTGTTAAAAATTGATTTTTTAACTTAACTTCAATCTCGTTGAAAAAATGACGAGGAACTTAGGAACAATTAATTTCTATGTTAAAAAATTATGAGGAAATTCAGAATTAATATAACAATTAATTTTTATGTTAAAAAAATGACGAGGAAATTAGGATTAATTAATTTCTATATTAGGAACAATTAATTGATAGCTCATCTAAGTGAAATGCAATGTTGCGCTAGTTTGATAGTAATGTTATACTTTGGTGTTATTAGGGTGCTACATTACCCACAACTTGTTTACAATGAACAAGTGATTGGTGTCCATCAAAGCAATAGGGTGGAAGATCATCATTTTATTCCACATTCGGGAAATGTGGATGTGCCTCATGCCAAGATAAAAACCGTCCAAATTCAATGTACAATGGTAATTATACACCACTTACTTATACAATTATTGTTAAATTTGTAATTTAAATATATTATACATTAATATAATCTAATAAAATTTAAAATAACAATATATTTCAGAAGGTGTTTCGAGTACCGGAAGACGGTGTTATTAATTTAACCGTTGAGAATTCTAGTTTCTCAACGAAGAGATTAGTGTATACTTGTAACTTCATTCAAATTTGATGGATATTTTTTAAATATTTTGGTTGTAATTGCTGCAACTTTGTAGTAAAACGATTTTATTTGCTTTTTTTTTTTTTTTTGAATTATTTTTTTGATTTTATTTAATTAGATCAGATACAAGTATTACATTTTACAAGTTGGCTAAAGTAATCATAGCTTGACAGTATTGATTGTATGAGCTTAGCATGTATAGCCAATTGAATTAAGTAGGGAGATCAAAGGATTTTGCTTAGAATTGTCCGTGCTTTACATACTGCTTCAAGAGGCTGTGCTTTTGGCATATTAAGCCCTGTTCCTTCTGTCATATCTACTTCCTCATCACTAATCCTTTTCCAATAGTAACACTGAATCAGCGATCCTAAGGCCAAACTGATGATTCGATTACCTAATGTTGCCCCAGGGCAACCTCTCCTTCCTGTGCCAAAAGGCAACAACGTATACTGATCAAAATCCATATTCTGAAAACGCTCTGGCTTGAATTCTGTAGGCTCGTCCCACACATTAGGATCCCGATGAATGGCCCATGCATTGACCAATAACATGGTTCCACGCGGTACATCAAACCCGCCTATCTGACATTCCCGGGATGACATATGTGGCAGTAGAAGTGGGACTGCAGGGAACATCCGTAGAGTCTCTAATATGACATTTTGAAGATATGGTAATCTAGGAATATCCAACTCGTTTATCAAATTATCTTGTCCAACTTGACTATCTATTTCAGATTGAACCTTGTCCATAACATTGGGATTGTTAAGCAGTAGTGACATTGTCCACTCCATTGTTGCTGATGTAGTGTCTGTCCCTGCAACAAGCAAAACCTGCACACAAGAAGGGGATATGGATAAAAGCTAGGTTGAGTTTCAGAATCCTATAATTCTTGCTTCTATTAGATATTCTGGATAAACTAGATTAAGCTAAATTTTTTGGTGTTTAGAGAGTCACACAGGGCAGGGGTGAGAATCAATCCCAAGATCGATCTCCTAGAATCGGGAGGAAATCTTTAACAACTTGAGCTATCCCTCACTCTCACTAGATTAAGCTAAATGATAAAGATTTTCTGATTGAATTTAATGTGGTTCTGTTATCGGGAAATTTCTGGAATATACAATGATCCTATGAAGCTAATGAAGAACAAAGATTCACTATTGGAAGACTCATTCTCACTCTGCAGATCAGTTACATTGATCAAAAGGCAGCAGCAACACATGATATAATCTGCCGACAGTATTTGGCTACTACGCTCATAGGAAGTTGCAAGCCACATTAAAAAAAGTTTACTTTCCAATCAATCAGTAGAAAAAATGAACCATCACTATTTGTAGTATATGAACAGAAATTTAGTACTCCATTGTTTGGCATCTCAGTATAATTTCTAACTAACCAAACATAATATCTGAATTACTGACTTTCACACAGTACATGGTCACTAGTCAACATTAGTTTATCTAATGACAGACATGTTTCAAGCTGAATCAGTTAGCTTTAGTAAAATTGCAGTGAATCCTTAACTACGAGGGGCGGAGTCCTAGCCACAATGTAAATGATTTCGGACAGAGGGAGTAAATCGAAATAATTTATAAGAGTGACAGAAAATTACTTACCAATATAAGTCCTTTAATAGTTTCATCAGTGTAGTACTCAGGATCTGATTTCTGCAAAGAAAGCAGACGGCTTATCATAGTTTCTTCATCTTCTGTATTGGATAGCCCCTTTCTCTGCTCATCTATTAGACCTTGTAAGAAATCATCACTCTTTTTCGCCAACCCTTTGATCCTCTTTATATATCCACCATAATCAATCCATCTCATTACCGGTAGAAAATCTGCAGGGTTTGAAGCTGTAGCAACTTCAAGAACATCTCTAATTATATCAGTAAACCGCTTTGCCTCTTCAATATTCTTCACACCTTCACCAAAGTATCTTTTCCCAGCAAGCATTCTCAATAATACATTAAACACCAAATCTCGAAAGATCGATTTCATCTCCACCTTCCCATATCCTACACTCGAACATTTATAAATTTTACTAAGCATTTGCTTGACTTCATCGCTCCTGATCCCAACAGACTCTCTAAGGCAATTCGTCGAAAGTACTCCAAGTAAACAAATCTTCCGAAGGTTACGCCAATGATCACCATAAGGGGCAGTAACCAATGTGTTACCATTATAGGCAAGGTACTTTCCTGCAAGAAGTAAAGGTCGATCGGCCAAGATAATGTCGTTCTTGGAAAAACATTCTTCTACAGCAGATGGTGAAGTGATTATAACAACAAGGCGAACCCCAAATTTAAGAGAAATTATAGGCCCATATTTTTGTGAAATTTTTTGCAAAGATTGGTAAATTGGTTCTTTTAAAAGGTGTAGATGTCCTATAAATGGGAGACTTGGTGGACTTGGAGGAAGATTAATTGATCTTCTATTTTTTTGAAACAAGAGTTTGAAGATTAGTATGGTAAATAATGGTAATATACATACAAATGTGTATAACCATTTGTATTCCATTGATGTTATTTTTGAAGGTATGTAATAATGTCAACGCTATACAACAATACAAATAAAGTGATGAATTTTTGGCCTTTGAAAGTTTCAATGATTTTACCTGCTTTCTCTTCTTATTGGACTGAATTGATATAATACTATCCATTTGCATATATGGTCAAATATATGGAGTAACAATTAACATTAACAAACTAACAAAGGCTAAACAATAATAGAAAAGAGGTTGGGTGTTGCTTGGCAGTGGGACACACACTACCTTAGCTTAATGTTAGTTGTTGGCTGATGCAGCGCTATATGGTCCGCATAACAGTTATCGTAAACTTGCCGCCGCATGATCTACACGTGACTCGTGTAGATATAGTTTCTCCATTGTATTAGAATTATCCCATTTGATTATTCTTTATAAGAGCCATTTGGATTATATGGATCAATTTCAGTGAAATAAAAGGAGTAAAATTTAATATTGTATAATAATTATGGTGTCTAGATCAAATAAGTCTTGTCTGACCAAGGTTTTTTTATGTCTGTATGAGCTTATGAGTTATGAGACGATTTGTGAAATATATTTCTGATTGGAATGGATAGAACTAATAAAAAAATAAACAAATTTAGTAAAAATAAGTTTAGCCTTGGTATTCTCATAAATTCATAATCTCATCTAGTACATGTGAAAGATCAACCAAATCACAATAAGCCAAATGAATGAGAATTATGTAGATAAAAACAGATTCATTCAAAAAGGTTAATGAGATTTTGCAGGCTTATATATCTAGGAGAGGAAGTAAAAGAATTGAAATCAAAAGTTGTGTAGCTTAAAATAGAGACACTTAATAATGGAGACACAAACATAGGTAAGATTTGGAATTTGCAGGAGCAGAAGTATAAAGTATAATCTCAGGGTCAATTTAATTATGTTTGACCAATCATAGATTTGTGAACTTTGGTTGGTCGTATAGACGACAACTAGTAGATTATTAGGTGGTATTGAACTATTGATGAATGATGAACTTACCAATTATGACCGAGTTTCATCTAGTGCTGGGCTACTTTCTTTTCTTTGGGCTGGACTAATTGACGCTTTTTTTTTTGCTTTAGATTTTGTTTTTTTGTCCACAGTGGCCTTGGCCAAATTAACAACTAAACATGGATTGATGCACTTCTTTAAATTTGTTAATTTGAACGTGTATACAATTATACTATTTACATACTAAGGGTCTGTTTTGATTTACCGAAAACAATTAAAGTGAACTGAAGTGATTAAAGCATAAACTGAACTGAATTAGCAAAAGAAAAGTACTGAATTGAAATTAAGCTGAACAGAAGATGCACTACGTATATTCATTTGACGATTTTTTTTCCTATTTCATTAATTGTTAATAGAAGTGCAAATAGTTAAATAGGGTTGGCAGGAGAGAGATATAAAATAATTTTTATCAACAACAAAAATAAAAAAACAAGTATAACTTGTATGATTACACGAAGATGCCTTGAGGAACCATCACAGACTTATGCAACTACACTCCTTCAATCTCTCTCTCTCTCTCTCTTTTTTTTCTTTTTCAATCACAATTATATTCCAAGTATAGAATATTATTTTTGGACCAAATAATAAAGTATGTTTGAGATATGATTTTAGATTAATGTATCAACAATTGAAGAAAGTAAAAAGACCCAACTTACTCATTTAAAATTCTTAATCTTGATCTTGTTATGTACGATATTTCTAATAACTATTTCGTATTGATATATCAAAAGAACTATTCTAGAACTATTATTTGGAAAATAATATAAAATAATACAAGTACGTAATAATTAGTGCACATAACCAATTATGTTTGTATGACATTTCTAATAAAACATTAATTAAAAAAGTTGTAAGTACTCTATTATCGATATAGATTAGATTTTGTATTTTTTTATGAGCTTTTCAAAAGCTCAATTAAAGTACATATTAGTATATTACATACAAAGTATTATAAAGTGATTGTGATATTGGTTTAAATGGTCTAACAACCACATTAAAGTAGGATAAAACCCCACGAAAGTAGAAAGATGCATATAATAAAAAAACAATCAAATCTTAATGCATGCATAATGGCCGAACGCTTTAATTAAGCCACGAAACCTTAGAAAAAGGGTCTAGCCAAAAAGTTTAATACGTGAAGAAGAAAAATTGCATGTTTTGTACGGAAAAGGAAAAAAGCTAAACGTTACAACAAACCATGAATATCAAACAATTGGTAATTAGCAAAATGCATGTTAATAATGTCAAATGAGGAAGTTTACTGGAATTACATTTATAGCAAATTAACATCATTTTACATTTAGGTACTCATCAAAGACAACAATGAGAAAAATAACTAGAGAAATTAGATACTTGTATGAAAGCTAGTTACTAATGACCCGAACCTTCTCTACTAGGTCCAGAAGAAAATGTAAACATTCGACCTCTTGAAGTAGACCACGATCGAGCCTTCCGTTGAGCCGAGGTTGAAGGATTGACCACCACAACCTTAACCATAGGTTTAGATATTTCGACGACATTATTGCTCCGATTCCCAGTTTCCTTGTATGCTACAACCACGTCGATTGAGCTTGCAAATAACAACATTATTGCTATAACATAGGCAGTAGAAATAATGTTACTCTTGAAGTTATACTTCATCTCCGATCCCTAGCTTATTAGCAGAACTTTCTTGTTGTTAAAAAAGCTAGAAACAAGGTTTAGACATATTATAAGAATTAATCTTAAAGAGATTTATATAAGGGTTTTTGAATGTGGTTTTTTGGCTTTTTTTTACCAATCATACTTTATTTTTTTTACACATGGATATCCACTGTTTCCTTGGATTGGAACACAAGTTGTTCTTTATGTAATTTCATGCTTTTGCACCTTGCTGAAATGGCTGGACATAGGTCTGATATTGCACAATGATTTGTCTCCCATTTTAATCTTTGCTGTTAAGACTACCACACTAATTGCGACACCTAGTGCTAGTTATACCTCCAATTTTTGACAATAATGTCTGGATTTGTGAATTGTACGAGGCAAGTTCATATACAATTATCATGCAATTTTTTGACTTTATTGAGAAGTAACTTTTATATCGTGTAGAATAACTTTTAATGTCTCACAAACGATAAGGGATATAGTGTCACATAGAACTAACGTTCATCCTTTTTTTTTTTCTTTTTTTTTTTTCTCAGCTTTCTTTCTAATCTAAGTGAGCTTCATTATGTACTTCTTATGTTTTGCTCTAATTGAAATTGTGAATGTGGAAGATTGTTGTACCTTGCAAATTTTTCTAGGATTTAATTAATTCTAGCAAAGTTTATGATGATTATGATAATCATAGTAGTAGCTTATTAGTTTGTATTTAAAATCTATTTATGTTTATAAACTAATGTAATATGCAAGTAATTGTTTTGTCATATGAAAACTTATATCAAATTTATCAATAATGTCTACACACATAAAAACTGAAAAGTAAATATAATACGGAGTAACATACAACATAACATAATAGATCAGATAAAGTCGAATTTCTTACATTTATAGAAAATAAAGTCTAATGTCTTACATATTTTATTTGCTACATGCATTTTAGATTACTTATATTATTGAACACAAACTTTGAAAAGGAAATTGCAAAAGATATAAACTAGCACAAAATCGATCCTACACTTGTACTACACAAATTTGCCTCTAATTGCATTGATGAAATTCTCAATATTCATGTTGGAGGAACCACCACTTGATGTTGCTTTCTTAGCCGCCACCTTCCACTTAGTGGCTTGTTCCTTCATAGCTAACGCCCTTTGTCCTGTGGTCACCTCTACAATACACCTTTCAATCTCATCTCTCCCAAGCTCACCGTCCTTTATCTTCTTCATCCTTACGCCGACCTTAAACACATCTACAAGAAGTTTAGCATTTGTTGGTTGGTCGGTCCAATCGGGGTAAGCTATAACCGGAACACCTGCTGAGATAGTTTCTAATGTCGAGTTCCATCCACAATGAGTCAGAAAACACTTAATAGCCGGGTGCATTAACACTTTATCTTGACGACACCACGGAACTATTAGTCCTCTATCTTTGGTATTCTCTAGAAATCCTTTTGGAAGCTCTCCTGTTTTTCCTCCCCAACCATTTTCGCCTTCCTTCCTCACCCATAAAAATCGCCTATTGCTATCACTCTCTAAGGCCATTGCTAGTGCTTCTGTCTCGCTTTGTGACATGATGGATATACTCCCCAAAGCAATGTATATCACCGATGATGCACCTAGTAATTTTTCAAAGTTATATAAGCATATCCCCAACGTAAATAAGAGCCGACAACATAAAAAACATAACGTGATTAGTCACATTAAATTTTCTACATATCACGGTCCTAATCATATAAAATCAAAATCTAGCTTTATTTGTGCGAAGTATATATATATATACGGAGTAGTATAGTATCTGGATTTGGGGTGATCATATGAAATTGGTGTGATCAAGTCAACGTTTAAGAGTAGAGGGGAGGTAAGATAATCTCTTTATTACTTCCAAACAAATGTGGTTGGTGGGATTCAAACTCGTGTCCTCGAAGTCTCAAAGTTACAAAGTGAGTTTCCCGACAACTCCACCAAGTTTGTTTGGTTTTGTCCCGATGTATATACTTTTTGCAAATTCTTTTTGACACATAGGTTTGATAAAAGCCCCTCTTATCAATAATGAGGTTTGTTGCAACTAAATTGGGCAATGAGGCCATTTCATAAAACAAAAATAAGTGTCAACAAATAAATTAGGACTATAAGAGTTAAAAAATAAAATAAAATGGGGCAATAAAAAATTAACTGCATGATTGAAAAACACTACTCAGCTATATATCAATACCTTGCTTATCCAGCCAATCTAGGCACAAGTCGTTTTCTTCCTCACCCTCTAGCGCCTCTCCAACATTTAGCATGTACGGTGACACCAAAGGACCAATGGGCAGAATGGGTTTAAATTGCATCATGGAATGCACCAAAGTTTCTTCTATATCACAAAAAGAACTTCCAAATATCCATTGAAATCGATCAAGGATACTTATGGTTGTCATGACAACGTTTAGGAAATGGGGAGGGCTTGAGGGAAGGACAAAGGTTGGAAGGTCCTCTGCCTTAAGTAATGGTAATCCGGGTATTGTGAAAATATGATTTGGATCATTTAATGCAAATACTTGAGATAATTTTTGGTGAAAATAATGATAGTATATGCCATATGTTGCACAAGATTGAACCCATAACATGGCACAAGGAATGTTGTGCATCATTGCAACATTTGTAACCCATGGCACGAAACAATTGACAATGATGCACTCGAATTTTTTACCTTTGCCTTCAAGAGCATAAATGAGATTTGAAAGATTTTTCACCCCGTCCCTTGGAAGGTACTCTTCTAGCAGGATACCCAAATTCTTTTCACGATCAAGTTCAGCATCAAGGCCATCATCAAAAAACTCAAAATCGATGAAATCGCTTTGTTTGGCTAGCCCATTTAAAATTTGGTCTCGAGCATGGTTAGTTGTGGCTATGGTTACATGGATACCTCTTGATGTGAGGAGTTTGGCATAGCGAACCATGGGGTTTATGTGACCATGGTAGAACAAGGAAACCATTAAAACATGAGTATCATGGATATGCACCATTTTTTTCTCAAATAACAACATAAAACAACAATGAGAGGATTAAAGCAAGGTGGTTTAGTATAGAAGCAAGTTGGGGACTACTTGAAATTATATACTAGTAATGAAATTAGTGATCCTTTGCTTAGGAAAACATGTTAGGAAAAATACACCTTGCTTTGCATGTGAACTGAGTTAATAATCCATATAATTTTATTTAATCAGGGATATGTTACCTTATGTATAAATGAATAACAAGGGTAACATATCACATTTAATTCTAAGAGATTTGGTATTAAAGAATTATACCAAAATTATATATGCAGTAATTGGACGAAATAAATTACGTGTCCAAACTATAAAATCAAAATATCGTGTATCAAGACTATTAAGGTATCAAATAATAAATTTTGATAGGATTTTATGTAGGAAAAAAATTTGTACTTAATTACCATTTATATCTAAACCTCATAGCAACATATATCATATATGTCATAGTGTGGATTTAAACTTTCAAGTTATTTAAGATTGGATCAAATTTTGTCTAGTCATCTAGATCATTGTATCAGAAAAATATACCATAATATATGCATAATTTATTTCATTAATTTTGTAAAAAATTCATGACTTTGTTACAAGTTGTTAAGTCAGATAATTTTGTCACACCATAGTCTATACATATGTGGATAGTGCTAACATGAGTTACATATGTTGTCATGTTATGCTAACATGAGGTACATGATAATTGAACTAAAGGTCTAAAGGAAACAAATTGATTCAATTTCATAAATTATCCTCTAATATAATTGGAAATCAAAAGGATACATTTCCATAATCATTAATAAATAGAACCACTACACTTGGAGAGGATCACTTCTATAGGTCGTGTTGTTGTATCCTTGTCATTAAAGAGATAAAAAAAAATAAAGAATGGGGGATAGACTGATAGATTAAGTGGATATAACTTTATTTCTAATTTTAAGGGACCGTGAATTAATTTTCACTACCTGCTCTTGTGGCGGAAAATTTCTAAACGCGGAATTGGGCCGCGAGTTCGCAACAAAAATGAAAAATTAGAACATGAGCGCGGAGGTGGTCCACTGTATAATCCATATTTTGACTGCGTAGTACGAGTAACACTAAGCGAAACAACAGCAGTTAAAACTTAAAAAGGCGAGTGAGTGTTCGAGAGCGGGGAAAGCGAAGGAGGAGTAAGATGGGAAGCTCCAACACCGGCGGCAAGGACGATCCCGGCGTCAACGCCGCCGCAAGTGACACCTCTAACGGCGGTCTTGCGGATCCTAAGCCTAGCCTTTACGCCGAAGGCGAGAAGGTCCTCGCTTATCACGGTCCTCGCATCTACGAAGCCAAGGTTTTCTCTCTCTCTCCTCTTCCAATCTACGCCTATTTTCTACTGAAATTATGTTTTTATTAGTTATTGAATTCAGTGTAATTGTTTAAAATTAGTTTGTATATATGCTTAATTGAAGTTTCTGATGTGTTTGATTTAGGAGATAGAGAAGTTTGGATTTATTCGAATGTATTACTATTAAGATTTAGGTTTGATAATGAGCATTTTAGGTTTTAAGATGTTATGGAAATTTAGGAGAAATTTCGAAATTGACTTTGCGTTTGTTTAATTTTAGGATTTAGGAAAATTATAATTGGAATTAGAATTAGAATACGGAGTTTATCGGATTCTGACAATTGAGATAATTGAGGACAATTGTTATTGTAAACACCATCACGCTGATGTTATGGAAATTCAAATTATCGAAAAGTTGTTCACGTAATTTATAACTATAACCTGTTCACATAATTTCTATTTGTAGTCCATGTAATGGATAGTATTATGTCAAATGGCTGGACCTAGAGCTTGTGCTTTTTTTGCGCGATTAAAGTGTAAGTATGAACTACCAAATGGCCATTTTGGCTGAATGGTGGAAGTTTGAAGCGATATTTGGCTGTTGTGGTAACGAAGTATGGTTGGAATTTGGTCTTGTACTCATATTAAAGCTCTATTTGGCAGAGCTTGCAATAGAACGTGGTTGGAATGCTACTTTTTCTGTTCCTTTAATTTTAAAACGAAGGGGGATCATGCTTCCAAAAACACAATTTAGTCCTTAAGTATCTTGATAATATAATGGTGAAAACTATAAAATGTTAATATTGTAAAAGTATATGTTGAGATGAATCTAACAAAACTCTACATGATTATATTTTTCCATGTGTATAAATCAATATGTGGAT
Organism: Chenopodium quinoa; assembly: GCF_001683475.1. NCBI lineage: Eukaryota > Viridiplantae > Streptophyta > Magnoliopsida > Caryophyllales > Amaranthaceae > Chenopodium > Chenopodium quinoa. The sequence continues at coordinate 6,550,513 of NW_018743574.1, read as the reverse complement.
AAAGATGAGTGTGTAAAAATTGTCAGAAGAGCAAATGTTGCAATTTAAGAAATGGAGGAAGTACAAAATTTGAAACTTAATAAAAATTTGCAAAGGTTTGTGCGATGGTGGCATTTACACTCTGGCTTGTAAACTGTAAAATATTGTACTCATTCCATATTCAATTAAAATCAGTAAAATATAAGTTTTAATCAATAAAATCGTTTTTACCAGTAAAAATCAATATAAATTGTGTAAATTATCTATAATCAATAAAAACTTGTATAAATTAAGTTTTATTCAATGTAGGGCCTTTGTCTTGGGTCTCGTGGTTTGTATATTTTTGACCCAAAGTTTATGAGCAAAGTGCTAAAGCTTATGGTTTGTTTCCTGTTGGATATGGAATGAACTACTGAAGATGTTCTAAAAAGGCAAGAGGTTCCCCAGGGTTGATTGAAAGTTAATCTTAGAAGTTGAATGCTATAATTGTTTCAATATTTTGTATCTAGAAATTCCATAGTGTTATCTGTTTAGCAAATTTACACTTGTAGCTCTGCTGTATGGCATATGGCTCAAGATTTATATTAAATATCTTTGACATGCTTGCGCTAATCTGTACAACTATGTGATCTTTTCAGATTCAAAAAGCCGAGATCCGTAAAAAAGAATGGCTTTATTTTGTTCATTACCTTGTAAGCTCTCAATTTTTTTACTTTTTCTTTATTGATTATGCGGTCTTGTGTTAGTAGAAACACCTTTTTACTTCAGCATTTTTGGACCTGGCATTGCCTTGAAATCTTTGCTAATTGATTTTTTTTTTCAAGCTGTTAATTTTGGTGTATTCTGAATATTCAGATATGACGGAATTACTGAATGATACTAGTATCTTTTCTCATTTGCAGGGTTGGAACAAAAAGTAAGTAACTCTCTTTGAAGCCTATTGGTCTTAAGGTTATGCTGTTTTTAATCCTGTATTCCCCTCGTCTCTGCATGACATTGCGTTTTGGAGTCAATATAAATGACTTCCTGCTGTGCTTGACTCACAAAGATGATAATCTAACATACTTAATGAGACTCTTAAGTGGTTCTAGTTCTGTATCTGTCAACATTTTTTGCTTTACAGTGTAGGCAATTAGTTACTGTAACTCTGTGATGTAATATCAATTTATAGACTTTGGCTCTGATCGAAGTCTAATCCCTTGAAAATTCGACAGTGGTCATGTTGTTGAACTGCATTTATTGTTCTGATCTGATACTTGTCTCATGAGTCATAACTCTGGTTCATACAAGGGAGTTAGATAATGATTTGTTGAATACTATACACTTATTTCCAAACAGTTGGGATGAATGGGTTGGCATGGATCGCCTGATGAAAATTACAGAAGAAAATCTCCAAAAGCAGCAGGCTTTGGAGAAGAAGCAAGGTGCTGACAAGCATCATAGGTCTGGACGTTCTGCACAGACAAAGCCAAAAGGCTCTACTGGTTAGCCACTTCCTACAAGTAAATATTGTTTTTTCTTGTGCAAAATGGTCGCATCTTTTTTTACATGCCTTTGTAATTTGTTGAATTTTCTTTTTGAAGTTGATCTTTGTTGATATATTTTAGTAAGAATTTCGTGAAAATCAGTCACATCCAAGAATTTGTTATGACAAGGTACAGATTGTTCTAGATTCCCCATGCAGTTTTGTTGGTTAAGTGTATCAACTAATGCTTTGCAATTCACTTATCTGCTATTGTTATTTATCCGCAATAACTTACGAGTTTTGAGATCATTGAAAATTCGTGATTCTAGTATTCAACCACCATTTTACTGGCAGCTTCTGTTGTTTCTATGAGGCTTAGGATATCTGTTGTTCAATCTTGCCACTGGATGTAGTGCATAGGAATATAGGATGGTGTACTTTGTGGTGCTGATTAGTGATAACAACACAAAGTAGTTTGATTAGGACCAACTGGAAGGTTGTGCGTACTGATTTTCTGCAATGGGTTTTTTGTACAATTGAATCTATTGACTGCTTGCTAGTATTCTTACTGTTGACTAATTTCTTTTAAGCTGTTAAGGGCAATTTTGGGGACCTACATGGTATAATTTGCAAAGTATTGTGCTTGACACATGCAATTTTGTGTTCTCAATCTGAAAAAGCTTATATTCTCACTGATTTCCTTGGTTTCTTGGTGTAGATGCAAAGGTAGATAAAGAAGACATCAAGAGCAATGGTAATGTTGGTAGCTTGCTTTAAATTATATTTTAATACTCTAGTTTGTTTATATATACTAAAAGGTTATTATTTTGTCCATCCAAAATAGTATTTACAGTATATATATATATATATATATATATATATATATATATATATATATATATATATATATATATATATTTGGTGATGGTTGTTTTTTTGGGGAGGGGAAGGAAGAGTGAGGTACATGAGGCTTTATACCTCTTTCCCCAAGAACAAATTCTTGTTGTCAATATTTGAAGGGCATGTTTCTATTATGAGCAGTTACTGCTATTGTTTACCTAGTACCTGCTTAAAATAAATTATGGAGTACAGAAGGCCTTTGCTTCTTAGTAGTCTAAGTCATTTATCTGTAATGAGCATTAATATTGCCCTGGCTTGGGTACAATATTTACTACAGTCCCTCTGCCCATTTCGTTTAACTAACTCTTTCATTTTCTGGGAACATTGATTTTGAATAGAGAAGACCTTTGCTTCGCAGTAGTCTAAGGCATTTGGCTTTAATGTGTACTAATATAACCCTGGCCTGGGGACAATATTCAACACCACTGCCCTCTTTGCTCTAACTGATCCTCTACATCTCTGTGAACATTGACTCTGCCAGATCCAGTGTAACAGAACCTTTTGTAGCCTACCTCTCTGTGGAAGGGTTGGTGATATTGTTGCAATAAAACTATTAAAATCTGGGGCAAGGCTTCTCTTATAATTAGCGAGTCACAGGCATTTGGTATTCTGACTTATAATAATGTCATCCAAAGGTTTCTTGTGAGTTTGGAATTGAAAACAATTAGTAAAAAATGATGGATTGCAAGCTTTTGCTAAAATGGGAGAAGAAAACTTTGCCTTGACTTTGAGAGATTCTTCCATTGTTATTTAGTGTTGTACTTGAGCTGTTTCTGTCTACTTATTATGGCTTTTCAGTTTTCGTTAAGTAGTTCTTGTTATGTGATCTGGTGACAAATTACATCTTCAGCCTGTTTCAATTTTCATACTTTTTAAAATTCTGTCCTCTCCTTTCCCCACTCATTTATAGATACATGTATGTCTCTCTTCTTCACCATAGTCTCCGTTAAAGTACATAAAGTTTCAAACAAATGTTACAAGTCTCCCTTTACTGCAGAGATATACAGGTGGAGAGTTTAATGATATGGGGTGCCATGCCTTAAAATATCAATGAATAAGTGGGGTGGGGTTGGGGGGGGGGGGGTTCCTCAAAATAGTGTTGAGAATTATAAAGAGTACCTAGTTTTACAGTGAGTTATCATATGACCTTGACTGCTTTAGCAAGAGCATTATAGTCACTATGTATTATTCTATCATCAATATACTTGTTAATTAGACTAGCCTCCACTAAGTTATAAAAGTGCCATTCATAAAAAGTCAATGCAATTGGCTGGAAATTTAGATGGTACAGTGAGAAATCGCAAGAAATTAAAAAAAAAAAAAAATCCTTTGAAGTTTAATGGAAAATATTTCATTTATTTTCATTGTGCTATTGAATTTTTGTTTAGCCAACTCTTAATTGTCTATTGCTTCTTTTCTAATATTTGTAAGTTGTTGGTTTTGCAGTATGATTACTATAATTTTATTGTGTAAGAGGCACTTTTTCACACCTCTTAAGAATTAGGGTTTTCTTGATCATAATAGTGTTTTTGTATTTGCAATTTTCTGCAGTGGCAAAAGGGAAAAAGCGGAAGGGTGATGAGGTCTGCTTCCATCAAAACTAGCCTACTTCAATTAAGAATGATATCAACATCTATTTGCGCTTTTCCAGTTGTTCAAATTATATGCAGCATTTTCCTTAATACTTTCTCCACTTTTGAGTGAGTTGTACTGTGGTGCTGTCTCCTTTCCTAGGGGTGTACCTCAAGTTTGAATTCCCCTTCCCGCCTTTTGTGATTATCTAAAATATTCTACTTTTATTCTTAGCAGTACTTTTGCCCTTAAATCTCTCGTTGCAATTTAAATTTCAATTTAAGGTTTTTGTTTCCGAACATAGCATCTCTTAAGTTTTTAACATAAGGGGAGAGATAGTGAACTTTTCAAAAAGAGTCAGGATGTCATGACAAATCTCTGCATAAGCCTAACTGTGTGAAAATGACATCCACCCTGTACACTGTATACAGTATTGCAACATTTGCACTGATCCTCTTTCCCTTAGGGCCTTCCTTTAAGCTCTTGTGTGTGAATTGTGACGGGACAGCACTGTTTGCTGCTGCTATACTTGTTGCTTGAATATCCCTTTATAAGATGGATTCTTTGGCAAAAAATATATTTTGACCATTCAAGCAGTATTTTTTGGTTCTTTGTAGCTCAAATCCACCTAGTTTTCAAGATTTGCATGGCTGTAGCTAGGCTGATTTCTTTCTTTTGTTTCCAATATCACACTGTTGGCTTACTTCTTGTGAAGTGAAATGCCTATGGCATATGGCATATTTATCCCTCTTGCTCTTGAATTCACCTTGCCAGCCTGACATAAAACCTCATCACTAGAATTTCTTTCTTTATAGTAGATGATGTCTTTTATTTCCTCAGTCATCAGTATGATACTATGATGTTTGTTGCCCTGTTTACAATTGTTCTTATAATTATAAGTCAAATTTTAATAGTTGGTTGATTTTTCTTCACCCATGTATCTCTTTTTGTATATAAGTAGGATATATAAGCGGGATTTATCTGTTTTAAATGGAAGATGTTGTCTCAGTGTTCTTTCAAATGTGACAGAAAATTGTCTCTGATTTGTTTGAAGCTGATGTATACTGTTTCATATTTCTAGAAGGATATTGCTTCTGCAGAGAAACTTGTAAAGATCCAGATTCCATCACCATTGAAGAAGCAATTGGTTGATGATTGGGAATTTGTAACACAAAAGGACAAGGTATGAGGACATAAGTAATTACCTACACCCAGATGTAATAGTCACTTGTATTTTTTTTTTTTTTTTTTGAAAGAACTCGTTCAATTTTAAGAAGCCTGAAAAATAATTATGTTTCCTGAAATGATATTAGGATATGATTTGTAAAATATGTTTTTAAATTCTCTTTACTTGACCCATGATGAGAAGGGGCATAGTATAAATAAAAACTGCTTATCTGAGTATTAGGTTATGATTTTGGTCTTATATACTTCCTCCATTTTTATAATATTGCACCACTTGTCTTTAAAGGAAGTTTCACAAATATTGCACTATATCCATTTTAAGAAAAGAAATAGTCGTGTTCACACTACAAATACCTAATATACCCTTGTTTTTCAACACTTACTTTTCTATTTTGCGTATACAATCATATTGGCAACTTTGTAATTATACCTTTCTCTGTCATCCTTTTTTTACTACTAAAAATTTCTGCCAATTCTTATGGTGCAATAATAAAAGAACGGAGGAAGTACCTCCAATATGAGCCATGAAGAGAAGAGACAAAATTCAATTTTTTGACTTCCTATCAACAGTCATTGCCTCAGGAACATGTTACTAAGCACCTTTTTTTGGTGGGGTGAAGGGTTTTGATTAACACTTCATTTTTTAGTGGTGCAACTGTCCATTTTCTTTGCTATTTTTTTTAGGAAGGCAAGTTTAGGAACATTTAAGCCAAGCTGAGGAACATAGAATTTTGTACCAAAGTCTCAATGGCTCGACCTTGTAGATTTTCGTTAAGTCTGATCTCAAGTTTAGAGTTTTGGCTCTATCATAATTGAATTCTCCTTTCTTTAGGTAAAGGCCAATTCTTATGGTGTGGCCTTTTCTTTAATGCGTAGTGTTTTATCGTTGTCCCAATTTAATATAATTTGTCTCTCCAAGTGGTTCTGCTGTCCTTTGATTTGCAGATAGCTGAAATTGTTTCTGTATGAATTAATTGCATCTGTTCTTTGGACAATCCCTGTCCAAAATATTACACGCTGACAAATGGGCAGTGTCAAAATGTGTCAATGAGTTGTCTTCTCTTAGGTTTTTTAGTGCAAAGGCAGTGTCAAAATGTGTATGCCTGGATTAGGTTAAGATGCAGAGAATTATATACGCAGTTTGTTTTCACCTCAAATTCTCAAATCTGTTCAGAAGCTTTGGATAATCCACTTTATCTGTCCTTTCATCTCTCTTTTTGTCAAGTTTTCTCTCTGTATTTGTTTTGGGTATGCTATATGATTTATGTTCTCTGTTGTAATTTTATTGTTTGAATAAGTTATCTTGCTCTAGTACTAAATTATATCCTCCCAACCTTTGGCTGACGTTTTCCTTAATTAATTGATTATTGTCAAAATCCTTCCCTGCAGCTAGTTAAATTGCCTCGCTCTCCAACTGTGGATGATGTATTAAAGAAGTATCTTGAATACAGAACGAGAAAGGATGACACGTAAGTTGTTACAGGTGTCTTAAATTTCTGTGTCATTTACTTTTCTTGTACAATGTCACTGTTGCTGGATACAACCCCTACTTCTTGCATTCAGTTTTTATTTTATGTGCTATGTATATATAAATCTAGTATATTCTGTTTCTGGAATTTGGCAACTCATGAAAGCCCAAGATGCCCATGTCCACAATGATAAAGTGGCCCTTGAGAAGCTCTGCTCGACTGCTCTTCCGCAACAGCTAAACATATCTGTAGCCCCTTTTAACTTGACATAGACGAAGTTGATCAACTCTAATACTGCAAGAGGTGAACCCAAGACTCCCATGCAATGCAAACTACATTCTCCAATGACACTATCTTGATTATGAATAAAATTATGAGAGTGATTCACTACTGACTTTCCACAGTACCCTTGGACTAACAGTTTTTAGCTCCTATGACCGTGTAGTGTAGGATTGAATGACAATACCAAGGTGTTCTTGACACAGTATAGTCTATCATATAGGGATCAGAGACTTAAATTGTTGTTGCGTAATGCTGGTTGCTGGGTCTTTTGATCCCGTACAAATTGCCTAGCTATATCAATAATGCTTCATCAGTGAAGTTGCCCTGAGTTTTTATTTTAATTTTCTTTCTTTGTAGGATTACTGATTCAATTGCAGAAATTTTGAATGGATTACGTTGTTATTTTGACAAAGCATTGCCGTTGATGCTTTTGTACAAAAAAGAAAGGCAGCAGTATCACGAGGCTGTAACTAATAATGCTTCCCCATCGACTGTATACGGTGCAGAGCACCTACTGCGCCTATTTGGTACGCACAACTTTGAATGCTTTTTCCTCATTTCATTTGTGTTATTTTTCACCATTTTCTTTAATTGTTGCCTGGTTAGTTTACTCCGCAGTTTTAAGTCCTTAAATCATTCCTTTTTCAACTGTATTTTTATTTACTACTGTACATTTACTTTTTGTAAAACTATGGGCAAATTTTAAAAAAAATTCATTAAATTTTGTTGTTATTTACCTGTAAGTCAGATTTTCTTTATAATAATATACAAGTATCTTAAATTTCCGACACTCTACCTGATAAAAGGATCTAAAATATTAGTCAAGACACCCTTTTGACCGTATCCCCGTATCGGCTATTTTTTGAATCAGAGAATCAGATCCTTCAATCCCTACTTGGATACGACCCTCAAACTCGAGTCTGTGCAACATAGCTTACCAGTCTCAGACATGCAATAATCTGGCATTAAGCACTGCCTTAATTCCTTAAACCATTTCATTTGCACTAAGTTGTCCAAAATTGGTCTTCAAATATAGAATTGTTGGTGGTGTTAGAAACCAGGAGTTAATATTTTGTTGGGATTTTTTATTTCTTAATGTATATCAGTATATGTATTTATTACATAAAATGAAGTCACTGTTGGACTGGCCTTGCTATGAATTTAGCTTAGGATATGAGAGATTCTGTTTTACTGTATTGTGTGAGTATCCAATGCAGAATTAACTTGTAATAGGATTTGGCTTGCGGGTTGTTGCGTTATGAACTAGGAAATTGAGGTAATAAGATGGAAGTATGAGATATTGTTTCCTTAATTTCAGTGAATTCTGTTGGTATATGTGGGCAATTGCCTGTGGCATTTGCTAATGAGAAATTATATTGGCCATGAATTGGTTTTATAGGCTCATCGTCTCCTTGGCCCTCACCTTCTCTTCTCTCCCCTTTAATGCTTGTGGGTTGTGATGTATATAGTAATGAATTGTTAGAATTGTGAATCTGGTGACATTTGATGCTCTTCATATACTCTTATGGATTGTGCAACTCGCTGTTTCCCTTCCACATCTAAAATTTTGAATCAGGTTAATGCAATTTTGGTTTGTTAAATCTTACATACTTCTAACTTTTAATCAATGTTGTATGATTGCAGTCAAATTGCCGGAGCTGTTAGCCTATGTAAACATGGAAGAGGAGACAATGACTCGTTTGCAGCAAAAATTAGTTGATTTTCTCAGGTATGTTATGGTGTCCTTGTGGCTAAAGTCACAACCTTGTCATACCATGCTCTATATTCACTAGGTTTTGTGTTCAGATTTTTGCAGAAGAATCAAAGCACCTTCTTTCTCTCTGTATACGATGGCTCTAGAGTTGCAGAAGGAACGACAAAGGGAAAAGAAAATTGAGGCTGCCCTGTATTTATATGGTTTGGCGATCTTAATTTTTGAGTGCCCTGAGTGTGGTAGATCAGAAAGCACAAACAATTCTTCTATTTTGCTAATTAGGCATATTACCGCCTCATTGTACCAATTCCACAAACTCTCTTGTATACATGTAATAGTAAAGTTTTTCACTTGTCAATTTCTCAGCTAGTTTTTGCCTGTCCTCGCATTTTTGTTGATGAATGTACTTTGTAGAATTGAAGGGAGCTCATGACCTGTAATTATAAATGGCTCCTTTGCACAGTCAAATCAGGATAACAAACATCAGTTAATGTTCAATTGTACGAGTATTGTTTTGTATCAATTTGAAATTTATACGCCCTATGTTTCTGAATTCTCACAACAGCTTGACGCACATGTCAATACACAAGTTTATCTTAGATATCTTACGTATGTAGTACAATAATATAATTATGTATTCATAAAAACTATGGAAAAAGATTAATATTTGAAAATATGTTTTGAGATTAAACCAACATGTTACACAATAGCGTTAGATAACTATATACTTCGTATCTTCAAAAAAAATGTAGTTAAATTGTTAACACTCCGTATATAAGTAGAGTTTATGTCAAAATTGTTACGAGTATTTAGAAACGGATGAAGTATTAAGTAAGTATTGTACACTACATATACAAATGGGATATACGAGTACCAAGTTAGCAACAAGTACTCCGTATATAATTTGCATGCTTTTTGTGATTTGTAACTAGCACGCTCTTTAAGTAATGGCATAATTCATTCTTTATCAGAAGTTGAGGACTAAACAAAATTCACTCTAAAAACCTCTTAAATGTCAATTTTTCCTAGAATTTACTCTGCTAATAACATTAAGATCTTCCGATACAATAGTACAAAACTGCTACTATATCATATATGCTATTTCATTTAAGATCGCTTTTATTAGACAATAATACACCGTAAAAGTTGCGTGTCCAAAAACAAAACTTTTTTGGTTTTAAACTTTTAACTCAAACAAATCATTGAACAATATATACAAATCTGCGCAAGTTAGCGAGTAAACAGATGTGCACATCAGCAGCACATAGTGTGGTCTCCATTGCGACATCTTCTCCTTCTTCTTCTTCACTGACTTTCTTCTCACCTTTCTGCAATTCTTCTTCAACTTGAACCAGAGGAGAGAGAAACTAGGAGAGAGAGAATATTCCTTCACACCTGCAAAACAATGCTTCTTCTTCGATTTCTCTGATACCTTCTCAATTTCTTCAATCATCAAAACAATGGAAGCTCTTACTCTTCCCATTTCCAATGGCCTCCAATCCTTAAATTACAACCCTAATTTCGCAATTTTCCGCAATAATTCCCCCAAAATTCGTCACAAACCCTACTTTTCTCCCCTTAATCGCCCCTCATTTACCTCCAATTTCCGCAAATGCACAGTCAAATCCAGCGCAACTCATCATAATCATCATCATCATCACCATGATGATCATAATCACCATAACCACCACCATCATCATCATCACCATCATCATCACGGAGGTGGTGAAGTGAAGTTGAGCAAGTCTCAGGAAAGGGTGTTACGATTTGCGAAGGCGATAGGATGGGTGGACTTGGCCAATTTCTTGAGGGAGAACATGCAGTTGTGTTGCTGTGCAATGGGGCTGTTTCTTGCTGCTGCTGTTTCTCCATACTTGGTTCCGAAACCTGTTGTTAAACCCTTGCAAAATGCCTTCATTATCCTCGGTTTTCCTCTTGTTGGGGTAATCATTTCTTCTTCTTTATTTTCATTGATATCTATCTGATTATGCTTTTTGATATATTTCTTCGTATTAATTTAGGAATGCATGATAAAATTAAGCGTTGATCGGTTTTGTTAATGATGGAGTATGCTTGCCTTGTTTCAATGTCTTAGCTGTGATATTCGTTCTGTCATTGATCAAAGGAATCCTTAATGTAAATTAGCATGTCAATAATGCTTATGCATTTGAGAAATGTGAGTACTCCTTCTTAAAGGTGAAATAATTAGATTTTTGCAGCTTATCTCTTTTCATAGAAGATTTTAGAAAAGATACAATTACAGGAACCTTTTACCTTATTGAGTGTCAAATTTGCTGTTTTCTAAACTTCTGCTTTGTAGTTCCTTTGTTTAAAGGGAAAGTTGGTCCTGGTGTTTTATTTTTTTCTCTTTTCTTGCCTCGTTGAATTTGATTATTACTTGGGGTTTGTATGTCAGGTTTCAGCTTCACTAGATGCTCTTATTGATATCTCTGGTGGAAAAGTTAACATTCATGTCCTCATGGCTCTTGCCGCCTTTGCATCAGTATTTATGGGGAACTCCTTGGAAGGCGGTCTGCTCATTGCTATGTTTAATTTGGCTCATATAGGTAGTATGGTTGTTACTGTAGATTATACATTCCATGTGCCTAAATTCGGTTTCCTGGCAGTGGACTCTGGGTGTCTGGGGATATAGTTTGTGCTCAACCCTTTATGATATCATTTTTGGTGACTTTTCATATGATTATTATAAATGCAGCTGAAGAATATTTTACAAGTCGCTCAATGGTTGATGTCAAAGAGCTGAAGGAAACTTATCCAGATTCTGCACTTGTTCTTGATGTGGACAAGAATAAGACACCTAATCTCTCTTCTTTATCCTACAAGAAGGTCCCTGTGACTGAAATAGCTGTTGGCTCTTTTGTATTGGTTCAAGCTGGTGAGGTATGTCCATGATGTATGCTCAATTTCTACCAACCCAAAGCAATTCATGAAATTGGGTTGTTCTGTTATGGCTGTGTTATGTGATGGTATTTGTGCATGGACTTCCGTCATTTGATTTCCTGTCTTTGTGTTCAACTGGTTGCTTGGATTTCTTAATCTAGGACTCTAGATAAACTGCTGCCATCAATGCCCAGCTTTGGCAATTTGCGTGTAATGAAGGCTTGCTCTGTCAATGGATGTTAGCAACAACAAAATCTTAGTCCAAAATGATTTGGGGTCGGCTAACATGAATTGTCATAAGGAACCGTACGATGTAAAGAAAGAGACATAACAAGATAATCAGTTGAAAGAGTGTGAAAAAAGGTGAGTAATGTGAGAAAAGCAAGAGCATCCTAGAAATTTTTAGGGAGTTTTTAAAGAGAGACAGGAATAAAATTTAATTAAGTTTAAAGAAGTGGTTAATACGTTGGATCAAAAAACATAAAGGTATGAGAAAACTTTAGCAAAGGAAATTTATACAGTTCATACAACACGAATGGGATAAAATAATAAAAGTAAATACTAAAGATTAATTTTTATAAGTATTTTTAGGTCCATTCAATGCACGAACTGTATGTAGGAATGACAACTATAAGAATATCTTTTACGTCTTCTCGTCTTGTTGGTAATTGAAAGATTGTAAAAGGTTTTTTTTTTTTTTTTTTTTATTATATATATATATATATATATATATATATATATATATATATATATATAATTTTAATGAAGTCTGAAAAATAAGGGGAGATTGTTTTGAAAAATGAAAAAGAGAGGGGACACATGTCCATAGAAGCTCTCTTCAGATGTTAGGTACAGATTAGCAGCCTACTAGGTCATAGATATAGAGAAATCATCATGTTTGTTGTTTGGAAGTATGAATGCATTATGTGTTAATGGGAATACCCTTTGTTGATAGTTTAAATGATCTGACTACCTTTTTTCCCTATATGTCTAAAATTAGGATTCCTTCTTAAATAAGATATGAATTTAAGAAACGCTGACAAGGCATGTTGCTTTTTGGTTAGTTTGTACCTGTGGACTCTGTAGTATCACAAGGAAGGTCAACTATCACCATTGAGCATTTGACAGGGGAAGTGAAACCAATAGAAAGAGGTGTTGAAGACCGTATTCCTGGGGGTGCTAGGAACTTGGATGGCATGCTGGTAGTAAAGGTACCGCTTCAACTTTCTTTTGCATTGCTTTATTCCTCTCTCAAAAATTATGCATTCTTTCTGTGCAACTATTACTGGGTACTGTTTTTCATTGGAGTTTCCTACAATAAATGTTGTATACAATTACCTTAAAGTCCTAGCTTGAACCTATTATTGCTTCTGCTATGTTTCTATTTTATATTTTCTGCCAGCAGGGGGGGGGGAGAGGGGTTGGTGTAACTGTATGCATGGAATACCTGGAGTTTCTCTAAGGTGGTGCAGGCTCAGAATTGTTATGTAGAGTAGAGGCTAGGAGAAAGAGTCACTCACCCCCTCCAGTAAGATTCTAACATTGAAGCTGTGGGAGTACTAGTCATGCGGATACCACTGGGATGTCCTAGGCAGATATGCTTCTGTTAGTAGTAATGATTAAAGGCTGGTGATATTTCCCTTTCTTTTCTTTCCTCGACATTTACCTTTTCTGTCTGTTTGTTATGTTGGTTTATGGTGACTTTGACTGTAGAAAATGAGGGGACATGAAATCCTGTTTAAACCTTACTGAGATCAGCGCTGAAAAATTATAATGGCTGAAGCTGTTAATGTAACAAAAAGTATAACTAATAATTGAAAGAAATTCCATGTATAATGTAAAGGTAGGTCAACCAAACATTTAAAACCACAGACTAAAGTTACTGTGTTGGAGATTTGTAGGGGAGGGGGGGGGGGGGCATAGAAAGCCCCAATTATAACAAATTTTGACACCGCTTGGCTGCTTTTTTAACCAGGATCTGATGGAACATCCTCTTCACAAAATTAGGAGTCTCTGATATTGCAATTCTAACATTCTGCCTCCCTTTTTATACATATGTCGGACATAGAAATTCAGCTGCTTTTTTAACCAAGTATCTGATGGAACATCCTCTTCATGAAATTAGAAGGCTCTGAAGTGCAATTCTAAAATTCTGCCTCCCCGTTCCCTACATGTGTCAGTCTTGGTTGACTTTGTTTGCTTTGCAATATGTTCAATTGTCCACCTAACATCAAGATTTGAATCAGGCACTAAAGACATGGAAGGAATCTATGTTAAGCAAGATAGTGCAGTTGACTGAAGAAGCTCATCAGAATAAACCAAAGCTTCAGCGATGGCTTGATGAGTTTGGTGAACAATACAGTAAAGTGGTTATGGTTTTATCAGTTGCCATTGCTCTTGTGGGACCTATTATTTTCAAATGGCCATTTTTCAGCACAGCAGGTAATATTTAGGAAAATTGTGCACATAGATTGATTCATTTTGGTTTGTGTTATTTAAATTTGTATTGATCATGGTGTTGATGATTGTAGTATACAATTTTTTTTATTTTATTTTTGGTGAGTTTGTGTGTGTGTGTGTGTGCTGCCTTTTTCATTTTTGATAACTATCAAAATTTCTCTCTTCCAAGATTTTCAGAAACTTTTCTGATGATGATATTTACATTATATAGGTTGCAGGGGATCTATTTACCGAGCTCTGGGACTTATGGTTGCAGCATCTCCTTGTGCCTTGGCTGTGGCTCCTTTGGCTTATGCTACTGCAATCAGTGCTTGTGCTAGGAAGGTAGTATTTAATTTTTACTTTTGGTTGAACAACCTTTTGCTATTGCATCGTCTGAATATCAGTATTGCTCTATTAGTGTGTTTTGTTGTCAATTCAGGTAAATGCAGTTCTAGGTTAAATCACATATTATGCTACTTCATGACAAAGTGCGCTTTTTTTTTCTTTTTTTTTTTTAATGCATCATGACAAGGAAAGGCTTATTCTTTTTTCAAGCTCATTGCTTCTTAATGGTGCCTAATTTGGATTACATAAATTGGAAAGGCAATAATTGGCAAACACATCTAGGCAATAAGACCCATCTGAATCATTATTTTTGAGTGTAATTGCAAGTGGTGCTAATTTAGTGTTTGGATTTTGGTTTAGTTGCTTGTTATAATGACAGACATGTGACATCTGATGAAGAGAGACTAAAAGGAGTCAATGGAGAGGCAAATTGTAGATTTAAAAGTGCGTAGAACAGAGATGCATGGACAAAGAAGCCTCCTTCTCTAACTAGTTGATAGAAAATTGGCTTTGGCGATTGTTTCTTGTTTAAGAAAAAACTGTTGCTCGCCTGCTCAGGCCTTCATTCAGTAGCCTAGCTTTATAGGGTTGGTTTAATTCTTATTTAGATCAGAGAAATACTGTCTGCTCTTTATAGAAGGTTACAAAGGTTGAGTAGAAGCCTTAAATCTTTTTATATTGGAGCAGTATGGAAATAAATGAGCACTGATAGAGTACATTCTCATATTCATCTCAAGAAACTCTAAAACTTTGGGATTTATTATGTGACTCTCGAATGATGCTGTGTTGCATATAGAGGCTCTGTGATTCTTGTAGAACTTCTGTAAACAGAAGCATCCCAACATAAACTTAGGTAAGGAGGGCTTAGGAGAACGAGTAGTAGAGCATAATTTATCATGCTTTGGTGTAGGCACCCGTGTATAATAGATATTTATGCATCCAAACCTTTACAAACGGCTATAAAATAGTGTTGCTGCTCTTTTAGGGGTTTCAAATTTTCCAAGTCACTTGGAGCGGTGATGGTTAAAATATTTTGGGGAATATGGTAGGTGTGAAGGACTTTAGAGACAGGAGTATTTTTCTTTAATATGTAACTACCCTATACGGAAAAATTTTATCCCGTTAAATTATTGCATCCAAGGCATAAAAAAAAAATTAAATAAATATTTGCTCAATTGAATTCTTCATTGATCTCCATTTTTGTCTATCAAAAAGTGTGAGATAGTCACCATCCTTAGATTCCTCACTATTTAATTCCTCACTGTTTAATGTAGAGTATGGTGATCAATTAAGGGTAAATCAAGTCATTTTCTTAGCTTAAAAATAATTGATTAAAAGAATAGTGTCATAGAAGGTAGTTACATGTAGAGCTGTCAAAAGTTGACCAACCCGAAATACTGACTCAAACCCGATTATTAACCGACCCATCTGAACCCGAAAAAATGGTGACCCAAACCCGACCTGAAACCAACCCTAAACCCGAGTTGACCCGAGTATGTGAGACCCGAACCCGAACATGAACTAACCTGGAGATGACCCGTCTCGAAAGTAACCCGTAAATTATTAACCTGTACCAAACCCGACTTGAACCGAAATTGATCCAAACCCGTTTTAACCCGACTTGTTACGAACCTGACCTTAATACAACCTAACCCTTTCACTCGAATTTAACCCAACCTGTTACAAACCCGACCCGAAATCAACCCGACTTGTTATTGACCTGACCCAAATTCAACCCGACTTGTTATTGACCCGACCTGAATTTTCCCAGACCTACTACTAACCCGACCCAAAAATTCAACCCGATTAGTTATTACTCCGACTCAAAATCAACACGACTTGTTATTAACCCGACCTAAATTCAACCCAAATAGTTCCCGACCCGATTTCATATCACCTTAAATGCAATTTAGACCACATTATCATTGTTGATCAAGCATTTTGTCGAGGGAGGCCAAGTCGGTCCAGGCAACAAAAGAAAGGAGCATCATCCTCAAATTTAAGAGTTAACTATAGTATATATTTGTTGTATGGTCAAAGGAGATAATTATCTTCCTAAATTATAAACTATAGTTCCCTAGTATATTGCTATATATATTATAGTCAAAGAAAATAATTAGCTAGATAAAAATGATAATTATCTATTTATAATTAGTTGAACTCGAATATGACCTGACTTGGAAATGACCCTTCCTGATTGTAACCTGCAAATTATTGAGTTGACCATAACCCGACTTGACTCCGAGAATGACTTAACTTGGAAATGACCCAATCTGATTATAACCCGCAAATTATTGACTTGAACGAATCCGACTTGAACCCGAGAATGACCCGACTTGAAAATGACTCGACACGGTTATAACTCGCAAATTATTGACTTGAACCGAACCCAACTCAAACCCGAGAATGACGCGACCTGATTCTAACCCACAATTATTGACTTGAACCGAACCCGAGAATTACCCTAACCCGTTTTAACCCATGATAACCCGAATTAAATCCGATCTGTTGTTCACCCGACCTGTTTTTAACCCGACCCAAACCTAATATGAAGTATGACCCGACGTGACCCGACTCAAGCATGGCCCAACCTAAACCTGACCCGTATATGTTATGGAATTAATCCGAATTGACCCGACACGAGTTCCCCCGATCAACTCTTACCGACCCAAACCCGACGTGATTACCCGAATTGACAGTTCCACCCGAAACCTACCATATTTCTCAAAAAGCGTGGATATTAGCCTTAATTTTGGAATTTTTTGCCTTATTTTCACAAATGTTTACTATGGTCCCTAATACCCTCGTGAGTCCAATTGGCTGGTGTAGGCGTCGCTCGAAGTGCGCCTACGTTAAAAGCATGTGTGAATATGCTTGGCACTCATAGGAAGTGGAAATTGACATTACGATTAGGGACAACGATTAGGAAAATAAAGTAAGGAGCCGCCAACAAGTTTTTAAGGAACTTGTAAACCGTTCACGGATCATAAAAGGCAACCACAAATAAGGGACAACGATAGGCAACAACGATTGACCCGTGAAGGTTACACCCCATTCATAATCCATGAGATTACTAACTCCATATGGTTCAGAACCACGAAAGGAGGATCGGGGATGATGGTACGAAGTGAGTCATGGAGTCACATTCGCCCGTATTGGCCTCTACTCGATTCTTATAGTGAAAAGTGATTCCTGCGATCTCAAAGGCATGCAAACAAATATTCAATTTGCTCCAAACTATTATTATGCTAAATTGGTTTAATATTAATGCAACACATAATTCTAAAATATTTGTGATCACTTGATTTAACAACAAGATTAAAAAGGAACCTAAACCGGTTGTCCAAATTATCTTATTAGGCGTGATTTTCAATTACATATTCCCTTTAAACATGCAATGTGGTGATCATAAATAATAATAGAATAAACATTAATATTGGAAGCAATTCAACAGTAATAATGTTAGTCAAATTAAATATAAAATAACCTAATCATGATACTAGCAATATTAAAATAAAATAAGAGTAATTAATTTAATTAATTACTCACATTCTGCGCGTTCCTTTAAATTGCTACATCATGAATAAAGTGTTAGTAACTTCAATAAAAATATAAATCAAATGGAAATTAAAATAAATAAATATAGATTTGATTTGGTCCAAACCCTCGGTTAATTCTACCTTTCACGCTTTGGTTTAAGTATAGAACTTTGGGTAAAGTATGGACTCCTTGGAGTGCTTAGGGGAAGTATTATGGAAGAATAGTGAGGCTAGTGTTGAGGCTAAAGAGGGAGAAGAGAATTATATGATGATGTTTGGAAAAGGGGTGATATGACCTCTATTTATAGAGAAAAAAAAGAAGGGTCGAAAAAACAAGATAAGATCCGAATTAAATCGGAATAAAACTCGATAGACAGCAGTTTTTGCGGTTTTTGTTTTTATCATATCTCTTGATCCAGAAATCGGAATAAGATGAATAAGATATCGTTGGAAAGCTCTTGAAGTCTACTTTCTAACCCAATTAGAATCAGATTAAAATATTTTATAGAACAAAAGATATAGTCGAAATAGTGAGACGGTGTCAGTTTTGGATAAAGTTTTACATTTTATTCATATCTTTTCCGTTATAGCTCGGAATTGATATTATAATATATCATTGGAAAGATAATTTCAAGGGCTATCCAACCATATAAAATTTGGATAAAAACTATGAGGCACGAAAATAATATCTGTCTATCTTTGAACCTCTTTCAATTCGGATACAATTAGGACTTTAAAAAAAAGGAGTTTTATTCAATTTCAAACTCTTTAATCTTATCTTTTCAAAAAGGATAATTAGGATCTTTTAGAAACTTATAGAAGCTTCCATCTAATCCTAATTGGTTTAGGAATTGGATTAAATCATTTGGACCCTCCACATGATCATTGGGTCGTAGGTAAGGTGGGCTTAGGTTCGGTTTGGGCTCAGTTTAATATTTTGGCCATAACTTATTCGTTATAACTCGGATTTGGGCTTATAATATATCGTTGGAAAGCTCTTTTAAAGCTCTATCCAAATATTAAATCATTGGACCTAGATTATGGACCAAAATAAACTGTATCAAACGTTTTTATAAAAAGGACACGAAATGAATGATTTTAAAGGACACGAAATGAATTATTTTGGGTTTAAAGGCACGAAAAGAGGAAAATAAGTTATGGTTTGGGGAAATGGGCTAGGAATTGGGTTGGTTTTATGAAATGGAAATATGGATTTAAGCACTCCAAGATTAAATACTCAACCCGACCAATAATGGCGGTGAAAGGTTGTTCATCATCGGGTTTGGTTTTTGGGAGACATTTTTAGGTGTCTACAGAAGCCCCCACTTTGACTGAGTTTGTAGAAACGTTAGTTTCGAAAACGATAGTCAAAGTAGTCGATAGGGACGGAGAATGATTTAAGACGTTCTGCGATCCTAAATCACTCTTTATACGCCAATACCTGTAGAAAAAAGTTAGTTCTACAGATAAAAGAGTAAATAGATAGAATGCTTATCTAACACCAGTGTATCGGTGACAAATGAGTTTGGTATTTTCCTATGCTTGAAGGAATCCACCGGATGACGTTTGTTGAAATGTTTTCCATGCTTGAGGAAAGAAGACAGATGAGTTTGGTAGCTTTTTAAGCCTGAAGAAACCTACCGGATGACACTTTCCATGCTTGAGGAAAGTCGACATATGATTTTGGCGTTTTTCTATGCTTGAAGAAATCCACCGATAATGCTTTCCATGCTTGAGGAAAGCCGACTGATGATTTTGGCAGCTTTCTATACTTGAAGAAATCCACCGGATAATACTTTCCATGCTTGAGGAAAGTCGACAAATGATGAGATTGCAAGTCTCTGTGTATCGAGAACCTTGCATCGTGAAATGATGGTGATTCGATTGTCCCCGAACGTGGGCTGTAGATGGTCCTTTTGTCCCCGGACGTGGGCTGTAGTTGGTTCGCTTGTCCCCGAACGTGGGCTGTAGATAGTCCGCTTGTCCCCGGACGTGGGCTGTAGATGGTCCGCTTGTCCCCGGACGTGGGCTGTAGATGGTCCGCTTGTCCCCGGACGTGGGCTGTAGATGGTCCGCTTGTCCCCGGACGTGGGCTGTAAATGGTCCGCTTGTCCCCGGACGTGGGCTGTAGATAAGACCTGCAAAATAAAATTTGTCAAGGGACTCGTATATACTGTGATTGACTTGACCAACTGACTTGACCAAGTTTGACTTGACACGACATGACATGACATGAGTATGACTTGTGATTGTGTGTGTATAGTTTGAGTGTGTGTGTGCAGACACAAGCAACCGAAAATGCAAAAGCAAAAATTTTCCATCATTTTTGTCATGATACTAGTGGAGGGTACCGACTTTCTCCCGAAAAAGAAAGACGTGAAAAATGAAGTTTTATTTTTGAACTTCCCTCGATAAAAATTTTGAAAAAGTTTTTGAACTTCCCCAAAATAAAATAACGAAAAAGGGAAGAAGTTTTGAACTTCCCCCTTGAGCAAGACGAAATGAATCGTATGGATTGAATTGCTTGTCCTGAAAATAATGTATGCATGATGCATGTTCTTAGGCCAGGAGGCTAAAGACAATTACATCATGTGACACGATAGATGAATGAACTTTTTCATGGAGCTAAGCATCATATATGGTGTAAAGAAGCGATCTTGAACGTCACTTAGGTTTGGAAGCTAAGCACGTATATAGATGAAGTGATTATGAATGTTGCTTAGGTCAAGGAGCTAAGAACGATATGCTTTGTATTATTACAAATCATTGATATAGAAATGTTACTCAGCACATTATGCGATGCACGAAACAATGAACATTGCTCCGGTCAAGAAGCTAAGCAAGTATACAACGTTTCTTCTTAAGAATGTTGTCTTAAAAGATGATGAAGCATTCGCGATAGGGAAACAAGATTTCATAATAAAGGGTTCCTAAAGGAAAGATGATATGGATATGTACGTGTGAAAGAAGTGTGTGAAAGTGATACTAAGGTGAGGCTGCAAAGGTTATGGTGATGGAAATATATGCGTGAAGAGTCAAAGATGATGACTCTCTAGGCTGGGTAAGCTAACGTGATGTGGGTTCAAGCCCCCAAGTCTAGCTCTAGATGGGTAAGGGTAAGCATTGGATATTCTATGACTTGATCATGTATGGATATGAATATGAATGTAGCCGCACCTCGATGTGAGGTTGCCTACGTATCCGTTAGGAATCAGGCCAACGTAGCTCTAACCGAACTTTGCACAAGTGAGTGTACACCTCAAAGAGGTCTTTCAAGGGTTGTAAGGTGGTTAAGCTGATGGTTTAAGGAAGAAAGGGGTGAAAGGCTCAAGACCCGAGAGAATCCCCAAGATGTGTAATTGTGAATTTGAAATTTTTGAATTTTGCAAGTTTATTTTCATTTTTTTTTTTTTTTGAATCAATGTGGGCAATCTCAGATCATGCGATCCATCACTCACTTAGCATTCATGTTTCTCAGGCACGGTACTAAGCACTCGATGAGAGACACAATTTGAGACGTGTTCATATCAAAGACATTGGAACACTTGCCCTTAGGCATTGTTTTATTGTTGTTTTGCTACTTTTTTTTTTTACTTGCTTTTTGAATATTATACAATTACACACCTTCCCATCCTAGGGTTAAGTGAATGTGGGTTGAATAAAAAAGGTCAAACGTTAGACGAGACTCAAAGTGGTTGATAAAGAAATGGATATGTGATTGAACGGTTAACAGGGAATGACAGTGTTGCAAAGGTGTCTCAAGTCATTGGTGTACCTTATGTTTAGTTCGGTAATTGATTTTTTTTTTTTTAGAATGAGGGAATGAAAAATGCTATGATCAAGATGTATAGGAAATTGCTCATTTTATTAATGGAATAAAGGTGAACTAAACACATGAAACATATAAGAATTCGAAATGGAAAACCTATGCTAGACATGAATGGGGGAATGGAGATGAAACAAAAGAAGAAAAAAAATGAAATCTTGTATAGAGACTTGTATTGTGCTTCGTCTTCATGGTTGCTTATGAATTATTTGTTACCGCCAAGAGGAACAAGAATTTTGTAATTGCTAATGCTTTGATTGGAAGAAAAGAAGGAAGGAATGACGTTCCCCTTATTCTTCCAACTCTTAACTAGTGATTCTTGAACTCCAGTATTATAGAACAAAATGAGCTCACTTAATGCATTCACTCAATACTCGAATTGGAAAGGAAGAGTGTATAAAACAATTTTGAAAACTGATGGGAAATTCCTATTACGACGGAAAGCGACGTATGCATGGTCCTAATATACGATCATAAACAATATAGTGCATTACTCGAAGACAAAGTGTGTGCGATGACTCAACTTGTGAGAGTTGGTGAGTTTATTAAGACTCGTGGTATGATCGCATGGCTAGACTTGAGGACGTTGTGAAAAACAAAGGACCCAATGACCAAATAGCACGGAAGACTAAAAGACAAACTAACTTGATTAATTTTGTCCAATTTTAATGTTTATGCTATTTACTAGGTGAAAACGGTCCATTGGCAATCGTTAGTCATAAATAAGATCAACCAAAATCAAAGACAAAGAACACATGTTAAGGTTAGCACAAAAAATCACAAGAAACTAGGAAAAGGACTAGAATTCTAGAAGAGTTAGGACTCATGGGTAAAAAAAATAAAAATAAATAAATAAAAACAAAAATCTATAATCCTATATTATACGAGTTCACACGGATTAAAGGACCGGGTAAGACTAGCTTGACACGATTTTTTTTTTTAAAAAAATAAAAATTAAAAAAGGTAACGCTAAAAAGATATCTAAACTGGACAGGCTGTAGTATATCGGTTATAACTTTTGATCTGTGACTCTGATTTGGACGAAACCAACTCTTAATTAAAGATAAAACTCGGGGCTACATATCCATAGGTTGCACGACACGTAACTCTTTCTAGAACTCCGGCTATGACCAAAACAAGTTGACACTTGTGCAGTATACGGGAATAAAAATCCGGGTGACTCAAAAAAAATTTTAAAAAAATCTATGGCTCGACTCTAATAATAAAAAATAAAAATAAAAAGGGTTTAATTAAAAAAATAATTAAAAAAAATAATTAAAAAAAATCAATAAAAAAAATGCACATATAAGCACATTGTCACGCATGATGCAATGAAGTTTGCAACCTAAAGTCAAGATCTATGTTCCACTATGGTCAAGCTTTTGGGTGTCAAAGGGTACCATGGTTAAGAGTTTGGACGCGTTAGCAAGGCAGCCTCCCTTGAGGGTGTATGCCAACGGGCGGCTTTGGAGTTCGTGATGAAATCAAACTTGACTCCATGGTTTGGGTGGATTTAAAAACTCGAATGAACCCTTAT
Organism: Chenopodium quinoa; assembly: GCF_001683475.1. NCBI lineage: Eukaryota > Viridiplantae > Streptophyta > Magnoliopsida > Caryophyllales > Amaranthaceae > Chenopodium > Chenopodium quinoa. The sequence goes on along the minus strand of NW_018743574.1, from coordinate 6,527,357 downwards.
TGCCATGAGCGTTTTCGGGTTGATAGAACATATATAAATCCCCCGGGCTAGCCACATACGTAGAACACGTACTATTGTGGCAAAATAGGTAAGCTTAAATGCATATGCATATGTGACAATGCCAATTAAATCGCAGGAATACAATTCAAGAATCTTTCAAGTCTCATCCACTCATCTCAATTAAATAGCGATCACTCAAATCGATAAATAACCAAGAATCCTCCCCAGTGGAGTCGCCAAATTGTAGGCGTCGCTCGAAGTGCGCCTACGTTAAAGCAAGTGGTGAATATGCTTAGCACTCATAGGAAGTGGGAATTGACATACGATTAGGGACAAGGAAAGTAGGGAGCCGCCAACAAGTTTTTAAGGAACTTGTAAACCGTTCACGGATCATAAAAGGCAACCACGATAAAGGGACAACGAAGGCAACAACGATTGACCCATGAAGGTTACACCCCATTTATAATCCATGATATTACTAACTCCGTATGGTTCGAAACCACGAAAGGAGGATCGGGGATGATGGTACGAAGTGAGTCATGGAGTCACATTCGCCCGTATTGGCCTCTACTCGATTCTTATAGTGAAAAGTGATTCCTGCGATATCAGAGGCATGCAAACAAAATATTCAATTTGCTCCAAACTATTATTATGCTAAATTAGTTGAATATTAATGCAACACATAATTCAAAATATTTGTGATCACTTAAATTAACAACAAGATTAAAAAGGAACCTAAGCCGGTTGTCCAAATTATCTTATTAGGCGTGATTTTCAACTACATATTCCTTTTAAACATGCAATATGGTGATCATAATAATAATAATAGAATAAACATTAATATTTGAAGCAATTTAACAATAATAGCGTTAGTCAAATCAAATATAAAATTAACCTAATCATGATACTAGCAATATTAAAATAAAATAAGAGTAATTAAATTAATTAATTACTCACATTCTGTGCGTTCCTTTAAATTGCTACATCATGAATAAATTGTTAGTAACTTCAATAAAAATATAAAGCAAATGAAAATTAAATTAAATAAATATAGATTTGATTTGGTCTAAACCCTCAGTTATTTATACCTTTCACGCCTTGGTTTAAAACGGAACCTCGGGTTTAGTATAGAATCCTTGGAGTGCTTAAGGGAAGAACGGTGTAATTAGGAATATAGGTTTAAGGCTTAGAATATGGGAGAGAGAAAAGAGAATGATTTTTGGTGTAATAGAGAGAAAGAGAGAAGGATTTGATGATCAAGCTTGTTGATGATTGAAAAAGGGGTGATATGACCTCTATTTATAGGAAAAAAAAAAGTGTCGAAGAATCAAGAAAAGATCGAGTTCGAATCGGATTAAAACTCTTGCGATAGACAGCAGTTTTTGCGGTTTTTGTTTTTATCATATCTTTTGATCCAGAAATCGGAATAAAATGAATAAGATATCGTTGGAAAGCTCTTGAAGTCTACTTTCTAACCTAATTAGAGTCAGATTAAAATATTTTGTAGAACAAAAGATATAGCCGAAATAGTTAGACGGTGTCAGTTTTGAATAGAGTTTGACATTTAATTCATATCTTTTCCGTTATAGCTCGGAATTGATATTATAATATATCATTGGAAAGATAATTTCAAGGGCTATCCAACCATATAAAATTTGGATAAAAACTATGAAGCACGAAAATAATATCTGTCTATCTTTGAATGTCTTTCAATTCGGATATAAGTAGGATTTTCAAAAAAGGAGTTTTATTCAATTTCAAACTATTTAATCTTATCTTTTCAAAAATGATAATTAAGATCTTTTAGAAACTTATAGAAGCTTCCAAATTAATCCTAATTGGTTTAGGGATTGGATTAAATCATTTGGACTCTCCACATGATCATTGGGTCGTAGATAAGGTGGGCTTAGGTTCGGTTTGGGCTAGTGTAATATTTTGGCCATAACTTATTCGTTATAACTCGGATTTGGGCTTATAATATATCTTTGAAAAGCTCTTTTCAAGCCCCATCCAAATATTTAATCATTGGACCCAAATTATGGACCAAAATAAACTGGATTAAACGTTTTTATAAAAAGGACACGAAATGAATGATATTAAAGGACACGAAATGAATTATTTTGGGTTTAAAGGCACGAAAAGAGGAAAATAAGTTATGTTTTGGGGAAATGGGCTAGAAGTTGGGTTGGTTTATGAAATGGAAATATGGATTTAAGCACTCCAAAAATAAATACTCAACCTGACAAATAATGGCGGTGAAAGGTGTTCATCATCGGGTTTGGTTTTGGGAAGACATTTTTAGGTGTCTACAGCTGGGTGGAACTATCTAATTTGCCTTTGAACGACCAATTTACCGTTTAAAACTTGCACCGATTTCATTTACTCAAGCTTACCATGAACATTTATGACAACATACAATGATCATCTATGGATCAAAACGGAATTATATATTCCGAGATGTATCCCTAAAATCTCAATGCTTTTCGATACCAGGCCCCGAAACATTCGAAATTTTTCAAAAAGCGTGGATATTAGCCTTCAATATTGGAATTTTTTACTTTTTTTGCCCGAATAAATAAATTGCCAAAATGTTTACCATGGTCCCAAATACCCTCCAGGAGTCCAATTTACCGGTTTACAAATTACATCGATTTCATTAATTCGAGCCTACCACGAACATTTTGTGACAACAAATAATGATCATATATGGTTCCAAATGACATTATATGACCCCGATATGTATTCCCTAGAATTTTAAGACTTTTCGACACCGGGTTTCGATGATTCCAAAAATTCTTAAAAAGCGTGGATATAGCCTTCAATTTTAAAATTTTTGATTTTTTTCGCCCGTAAATAAAAATTGCCGAAATGTTTACCATAGTCCCTAACACCTTCCGAGAGTCCAATTGGGTGGGTAAAACCATCCAATTTGTCTTTAAACAGCCAATTTACTTGTTTAGACCTTTCACCAATTTCATTAACCCAAGCCTACCACGAACATTTATGACAATATATAATGATCATATATGGTTCCAAACGGCATTATATGACCCCTAGATGTATCCCCCTACATCTCAAAGATTTTTAACAACGGGCCTTAAAACCTCCAAAATTTCTCTAAAAGCGTGGATATTAGCCTTAAATTTTGGAATTTTTTGAGTTTTTTTTCGCCTGTAAATAAAAGTTGCCGAAATTTTTACCATGGTCCCTAATACAATCTGGGAGTCCAATTAGGTGGGTGACCATCCATTTTGCCATTAAATGGCGAATTTATCGATTTACAATTTGCACCGATTTCATTAACTCAATCCTCCCACGAACATTTATGACATCATATAATGATCATTTATGGTTTAAAATCGTATTATATGACCCCGAGATACATCCTCTAAAATCTCAAAACTTTTCGACATCGAGCCCTGAAACCTAAAAAATTTCTCAAAAAACGTGAATATTAGCCTTCAATTTTGGAATTTTTTGACTTTTTTACACCCGAAAATAAAAATTATCGAAATATTTACCATGATCCCTAATACCCTCAGGTAGCCCAATTGGGTTGGTGGAATTACCAATTTGCCTCTAAACGGCCAATTTAGCGGTTTACAACTCGCACACTAGGTTGCATTTATACGGATACGGGGACAAAAATGGGTACGGATACGGGGACAGGATACGGCAAATTTTTTTTTTTCAAAAAACGGGTACTGCTCGGATATGGCAAAAAAAAATCAGTAAAATATAAATACATTAAAAAAAACAATTAAAAAAGAAAACAAAACACATAATATTCAGCGATAACATAGGGTACTGCACAATGTAAAAAATAAAAAAATAATCACCTACTAACATTCTCAATTTATGTCACTATAATTCACTATAATATCAACAACACATAAAAACAATTAAAAAAGAAAACAAAACACTTACAGAAGAAAGAAAGAAGAGAGGTGGGTCTCCGGCGAAGAAGAAGGTGGGTCTCCTGCGCTGCCTTGAACCAAGCGTCGACTGCCGCAGCCTTCAAGCGTCGACTGACGGCAGCCATCATTGCTCGCACCGATTTCATTAACTTAAGCCTAGCACGAACATTTATGACAACATATAATGATCATAAATGATTCTTAACGACATTATATGACCCCAAGGTATATTCCCTAAACTCTCAAAGTATTTTCGACACCGGGTCCGAAACCTCTAAAATTTCTAAAAAAAAACGTGGATACTTGCCTTCAATTTTGAAATTCATTGACTTTTTTTTCGCCCGTTAATAAAAATTGCCGAAATGTTTACTATGATTCCTAATACCCTCCGGGAGTCTAATTGGATGGGTGGAACCATCCAATTTGCCTTTACACGACCAATTTACCAGTTTAGTACTTGCACCGATTTCATTAACTCAAACCTACCACGAACATTTATGACAACATATAATGATCATATATGGTTCCAAACGCCATTATATGACCCCGAGATGTATCCCCTAAAATCTCAAAGATTTTTGACACCTGACCTCGAAACCTCCAAAATTTCTCAAAAAGCGTGGATATATTAGCCTTAAATTTTGGAATTTTTTGACTTTTTTCACCTGTAATTGAAATTGCCGAAATAATTACCATGATCCCTAATACAATCCGGGAGTCCAATTGGATGGATGGCACCATCTAATCTGCCTTTAAATGGTGAATTTACCGGTTTACAACTTGCACCGATTTCATTAACTCAAGCCTACCACGAACATTTATGACAACATATAATGATCTTTTATGGTTTAAAACAGTATTATATGACCCCGAGATGTATCCCCTAAAATCTCAAAGCTTTTCCACACCAAGCCCTGAAACCTCAAAAAAATCTCAAAAAGCGTGGATATTAGCCTTCAATTTTGGAATTTTTTAACTTTTTTTTGCCCCAAAATAAAAATTGCCGAAATGTTTACCATGGTTCCTGATACCCTCCGATAGTCCAATTAGGTGGGTGGAACCATCCAATTTGCCTTTAAACGGCCAATGTACCATTTTATAACTTGCACCGTGATCATATTTGGTTCTAAATGACATTATATGACCCGGAGATGTATTCCCTTAGAATCTCAAGGCTTTTCGATACCGGGCCCCAAAATCTACAAAATTTCTCAAAAAGCGTGGATATGAGCCTTCAATATTGGAATTTTTAGACTTTTTATCGCTCGGAAAATAAAAATTGCCGAAATGTTTACCATGGTCCCTAATACCCTTCGAGAGTCCAAATGGGTGGGTGGAACCGTCCAATTTTTCCTTTAAACGGCCTATTTACCGGTTTATAACTTGCACCGATTTCATTAACTCAACCACGAACATTAATGACAACAAATAATGATCATATATGGTTCCAAACGGCATTAAATGACCCCAAGATGTATCCCCTAGAACTTCAAGTCTTTTCGACACTTGGCCCCGAATCCTCTAAAATTTCTCAAAAAACGTGGATATTAGCCTTCAATTTTGAAATTTTCTATTTTTTTTTCGCCCGAAAATAAAAATTGCCGAAATGTTAACCATGGTCTCTAATACCGTCTGGGAGTCCCATTGGATGGGTGGAACCATCCAATTTGCCTTTAAACGACCAATTTACCCGTTTACAACTTGCACCGATTTCATTAACTCAAGCCTACCACGAACATTTATGACAACTAATAATGGTCATATAAGGTTCCAAACAACATTATATGAACCCGAGATGTATCCCTTAAAATTTCAAGACTTTTCGACACCGGGTCCCGAAACCTCCAAAATTTCTTAAAAAGCGTGGATATTAGTCTTCAATTTTGGAATTTTTTGACTTTTTTTTCACCTAAAAATAAAAATTGCCGAAATATTTTTCATGGTCCCTAATACCCTCTAGGAGTCCAATTGAGTTGGTGGAACCATCCAATTTGCCTTTAAACGACCAATTTAATTACCAGTTTACAACTTGCACAGATTTTATTAACTCAAGCCTATTACGAACATTTATGACAACATATAATGATCATATATGGTTCTAAACGGCATCCAATTTGCCTTTAAACGATAAATTACCGGTTTACAACTTGCACCGATTTCATTAATTCAAGCATACTACGAACATTTATGACAACAAATAGATCATATGTGGTTCCAAACGGCATTATATTACCCCGAGATGTATCCCATAGAATTTCAATACTTTTCGACAACGGGCTCCGAAACCTCCAAAATTTCTAAAAAAAAGTGGATATTAGCCTTTAATTTTGGAATTTTTTTGACTTTTTTCGCCCAGAAATAAAAATTGCCAAAATATTTACCATGTTTCCTAATACCCTCCGGGATTTTAATTGGGTGTGTAGAACCATTCAATTTGCTTTTAAACGGCCAATTTACCAGTACAACTTGCACTGAACCCGACTTGAACCGAAATTGACCCAAACCCGTTTTAACCCGACTTGTTACGAACCTGACGTGAGTTCAACCTAACTCTTTCCTAACCCTGCCCGAATTTAACCCAACCTGTTACAAACCCGAATAGAAATCAAACCGACTTGTTATTGACCTTACCCAAATTCAACCCGACTTGTTATTGACCCGACCCGAATTTTACCATACATATTACTTATCCAACCCAAAAATTCAACCCGATCTGTTACTAACCTGACTCGAAATTAACACGACTTGTTATTGACCCGACCTAAATTCAACCTAAATTGTTCCTGACACGATTTCAAATCACCTTAAATACAATTTGGATCCCCTTATTATTGTTGATCAAAGTATTTTGTCTTCGGAGAACCAAGTCGGTCCACGCCAGCAAAAGAAAGGAGCATCATCCTCAAATTTAAGAGTTAAATATAGTATATATTTGTTGTATGGTCAAATCAAAGGAGATAATTATCTTCCTAAATTATAGGGTATAGTTCCTTAGTATATTGCCATATATATTATAGTCAAAGGAATTAATTAGCTTGATAAAAATGATAATTATTTATTTATAGTTAGTTGAATTCGAATATGACCTGATTTGGAAATGACCTGATTGTAACCTGCAAATTATTGACTTGAACATAACCCGAATTGACTCCGAGAATGATCCGTTTTGGAAATGACCCAACCTGATTATAACCTGCCAATAATTGACTTGAACCGAACCCGACTTGAACCCGAGATTCCGAGAATGACCCGACTTGAAAATGACCCGACCCGATTCTAACCCGCAAATTTTTGACTTGAACCGAACCCTACTCGAACCCGAGAATTACCCTGACCCGTTTTAACCCGTGAAAACCCGAATTAAACCCGACCTATTGTTCACCCGACCCAAATGTAACCCGACATGTTATTAACCCGACCCAAAACTCGATAAGAAGTATGACCTGATGTGACCCGACTCAAGCATGACCCAACACAAACCCGACCCGCATAGGTTATGGAATTAATCTGAATTGACCCGACCCGAGTTGATCCGACCCACTCTTACCCAACCCAAACCCGACCCGTTTACCCGAATTGACAGCTCTAGTTATATGAAGTCCTATCACCAACGCTCATATACTTTGTAATTTTTTGTGCTTGGCTATAATAATTGATAGGAAAATCTAGGAAAGAAAGGACGTTGCATTAAAATCTTACTTTCCTTTCCTTTCCTCATCATTGGAATTCAGACTTCACAGAGTAAGAAAGTTAATATTTTAATTCTCTCCACTTACTTCCAATTCTTCAATTTTTAGCCAATTATACAAAAGAACCGTTTTAATTCCTACCAACCAAACCAATTATGGAATCACTACTCCTTTTCTTTCTAAGAAACAAAACCTCAGGTGTTTGATCATGCAATTCTAGGGTTCTAGCCTTCCTTCAAGATGAGCATTTAACTTCTGTCACATAAAACCCTGGCAACTGAGTTTGTTGTTTTCTTATGCTTCCCCATAGTCCCATAGTCCTACAGAATATGTTGTCAACCAACTCGCCACAAGACCAAAAGATTCACAAATCATTCCCATGGGAGTGAGAAATTCCCAAATCATATCCATGGGAGTGAGAAATTCCCAAATCATATCCATGGGAGTGAGAAATTCCCAAATCATATCCATGGGAGTGTGAAAGGAATCTTCTGCAAAACTTTAGAATTTCCATCATAATCCAAGTTTCATGTTATTATATGAAGTCAAGACTAGTAAATACTCTCTGTAGCGTTTCGTTTGCTTCTTTTCCTTGTATAGTACAACACTGATGGAAGTTTGGGATCCTTTCCTCCCAAAATTCCTTCTGTCTTACTCTTCTTTAAACATAAAATATGACTTATAACATAATTACTCTCAAGAGAGTATGGTTATTTTAATGTAGCTTGTAGTTGAACTATGATGCTAGTATCAATCTCTTAAAATGACCGATACATCAAGCTCCTTTGCTTTGGAAACTTTCTGTTTTCAGGGTATACTGCTGAAAGGTGGCCATGTGTTGGATGCTCTAGCTTCTTGCCACACTATTGCATTTGATAAAACTGGAACGCTGACCACCGGGGAGCTCAAATGTAAGGCAATTGAACAAATTCACGGACATTATGTTGGCGAGGAAAAATCTGTAACTGGTGCTTGCTGTATTCCCACTTGTGATAAAGAAGCCCTGGCTGTTGCAGCTGCCATGGAAAAGGGGACAACTCATCCAATTGGAAGGTATGGTCATTAAACACTCTGCCTTCTATTCTCCTCTCCTTATATGTACATCAATGATCATAATTATTCACTTAAATGGTGTCACCAAAAATAGGTCTTAATAGAACTTTTTGGGATACAGAATTCCTCCTAGTTTTCTTTACAGTGCAGGAATCTTATACTACCTAGTGTACCTACGTTTTTTATTATTTGCAACAAAGGAATCATTTATGTATTATAAATGTTGCCCCGTTGTCACAAATAATAAGTAACGGAGGTATTACTTAATTTACTGTGTCAATTTTTTACATTGGGCTATATTCTATAAATTCTTTTTGGTTTATAGCATTGTGCGAGACATTAAACCGTTCAGCGTATATAATGTCCGTAGTTTTATTATATGGTTAAAAAAAAGGATTCATTTGCTTGGTTTTGTGGTTTGTACATTGCAGTACACCTTTACATATCTTTTACCCTATGCCCTATTCTTTATTTTTCTGTTGCTGATTCTGCAAATATTCACCTTTAATACTTTAATACATGATTTTGCTTGTGCAGAGCTATTGTTGATCATAGTGTGGGACTAGACCTACCTTCAGTCTCTGTTGAAAATTTTGAATCTGTACCTGGCAGAGGTCTTTTAGCCACAGTATCTGGCAATGAGGTAGTGAATTCTGTGTCAGCACAGCTTCCACATTGAACCCCCTCCCCTCCCTGCCATGGATGAGTCACATGATGATTAGCAGCTTTCCACTTTTTTTACTTAGAGTGTCCCACTAGTTTCTTTTCTTTATTTTGCTGACTGTTTTCTAGTATTTTTAGTCAGGAATAGGAAGAGGTGAACCAGTAAAAGCAACGTTAGGTTCTGTGGATTATATTGCTTCACTTTGCAAAGATGAAGATGAATCACAAAAGATAAAGGAAGCTGTTAACACATCCGCGTATGGAAATGACTTTGTTCATGCTGCACTTTCAGTGAATGATAAGGTAATTTTGAATGATTTGTGTTTATTGTGATAACTTTGGATAAAGGTGTCAAAGTGTTGCAGCTTAACAGTACCAAAATGGTGATTTGTTTAATATTTGACTATTTGTGTCACTTTTGACTATGGTATTATATGCTCCATCTGAGCCTATATGCAAATCTATTCAAGTTATAAAAATATTTAGAAATGTGGTGATGAAGACTGAAGAGAGCACCAATGAACAGTGAAGTGCTTCTAGTAAAACACCCTATTCTATTTTTGCTCAATTTTTTTCAAAGATCACAGTTGATTTTGGTTGTCTGAAACACTTGTGCTCTTGCTTTCATTCTCCTTTCCTTTCTGCTGAAGTGCTGAGCATAGTTTGACTGGTTTGGCCTCTTGGCATCTATGTTAGGAGAGGAGCATTGCATTTTATAAAGCTTAGCTGTTTGTGACTATATATGATTCTTGCTCTCATGCTCCGTATTTACTGCCAAGTTTTTTATTTTTTTGTTGGGGTGTTGTCTAAAAAACTCTTTATTCTCTTGTTCTTGCCCTCTCTCTTGGTTTTCTGGTTATATATGATTAATGCTCTCAATCTCTCATGCTCTGTATTTATTGTCCAAGTTTTTTTTAACTTTTTGTTGGGGCGTTGTCTTCTCATGTTCTTGCCCATTCTATTGGTTTTCTGGATATAGGCTCTCTATGTATTACGTGTGCGGTAGGTTTAGCCTGAAAATTATCGTCACCAATATTCGGAAAGGAGCATTGCATTTTGCAAACCCTTAGACGTTCGCTACCCCAAATGATTTTATCTCAGAATTTACTGCCAAGGTGAATTTTGTAATGGGGGGGTTGGGGAGTAGAGTGTAAGTAATCCATGAACTGATAAGTTATACTAGATTAACAGGTATCAAATTTTGTGTTTTCTCTTATATGATGAAATTAGCTTGGACTCCATTTAGGTAACATTATTCCATTTTGAGGATAAACCACGGCCTGGAGTTGTTGACGTCATTGGATGGTTGCGGGATCAAGCAAAGTTCCGGGTGATGATGCTAACTGGTGATCACAAATCAAGTGCAATGAGAGTTGCGAATGCTGTGGGAATCACTGAAGTTCACTGTGGCTTGAAGCCTGAAGAAAAACTCAACCATGTAGTGCGTATATCAAGAGAGACAGGTGAGCATAATGTTGGATTTTCTGTGGCAAGGGGCTTAGAAATGAGCTCCAGTGGAAAAGAATATTTAGCTGGTCATGTATGCATTTTTTATAGCTCTTTGTTCCCCTGTTGCTTAACACGAGTAGCTGTTGCTCATATTCTGGACTTTCCTAATATTAAATGGAAAGTCAGCCTATAGTTTGTTGATAGAGAAAGAGTGAGGATAAACACATGAAGAGAGCAGATGCTGAGATGATAATGTAGAAGCCATCTTGTCAAGTGTTTGATGTGATACAAGGACATAGTAATCCCACACTCCCATGTTGGTTTTATGATTGTGTTGTGAGCCTTAGAACCCCCCTAAATGTTCAGATTGAATATTTTTTTGGGCCTACATGTGCTACATTGTGAGCTTAGCAGTTCGCACCATCATAATTGGAATATAATATGTGGAACTTTTATAAGTTTCAATTGCCATTTTATCCCAACACACTAGTACTTGCTTGAAAGTGTGCCTTACTGAATTACTGCTTATAGTCAATGCTCTTCTATCTTTCTGATCTTGATTGCTAGATTCACTTTCATCCTTCCTTTGCATCCAAAACTGCTTTTCACTTTAACATCAAACATTTGCTAGATGGATCATTCTTGCTGAAAGTTGTACAAGTATTAATTTTTTTCTTATAAGTCTCCATTTACCTAGATATGTGATTATATAGAAATACAATGATTACAATCTGCTCTGTAATTTTAAAAGAATAATCTTTTATTCCTTAGTTTAATCCTGGGTACTTGACTGTTTTTTTTGTTTTTTTTTTTTTTTCACAGGCGAAGGCCTTATAATGGTTGGGGATGGTATTAATGATGCCCCTGCATTAGCTGGTGCTGCTGTCAGTATAGTACTTGCTCAACGTGCTAGTGCGACGGCCATAGCTGTCTCAGATGTCCTTCTGCTCCAAGACAATATATCAGGAGTTCCTTTCTGTATAGCTAAAGCTCGTCAAACAACTTCACTGGTATGGACATCATTTCTGCTGTGCTTTGCCTACTTGTCATTCAATCCATTAATCACTAGTTCCGTTTGTATTTGTTTCTTGTAGATCAAGCAAAATGTAGGCCTAGCACTATCAGCTATTATTTTGGCCTCTCTTCCATCTGTCTTAGGATTTCTTCCACTTTGGCTAACAGTAAGAAAAACCTGCTATTACTGCTTTTTGTTTCCTGTTTGTTTTTCCTTAGCTATATAGTTTGATTGCTGCCCCTTGGTAACTAACTGCAGGTTCTTCTGCACGAGGGTGGCACCCTTATTGTTTGTGCCAACTCAATACGCGCTTTAAATGATCCTACCCAGTCTTGGAAGCAAGACCTACATCTTTTGCTTGATAATTGCAAAGCTGCTTCAGAGCAAATACAGCAAGAAGTCCCCACACCTGGCATCATTCAAATAGCACATCCGCAATGAGGTGCTTTTTTGTTCTTTTTTTTTAGCCATTTTGAAGCTCGTCATATAGTGTGAATGCTGATCATCATAGTAATTTTGTAAATCAATATTGATTGAAAATATAAACTAGAATTAGACCACGCATCTCTTCTAGTCCTGCTGTTGCCTTCTGTAAAGTCTAATAGACTCCAAGAGAGGTCGTCCTTTTCCAGCAACCTGCTATTGTTTTATTCTAACCCAGGAAGCCATTAAATGGCCAACTTGTCTTGTCAATGACTATTATCTACTGCATAGTAGGTAATTCCAGCCTCAAAATAGTTGGCTTTGGAATGTAACTACACAAGAACATTTATACAACTATTATGTTCATTCTTTTACTCATTTTCTGTATGCTTCTAGTTTCTGAATGTTTTTTTTTTCTGTAATATAAGTTGCATCAACGCCCATCTGGCAAGGTCGTAGACATGTAGTTTTCATATGTTGTACATTTGTTCCATAATTTGTTTACGTAGTACTGTTTTCAGTTTTACCACAGATGAATATTTACTGTTTGAGTGTCACCACGGTAGATAAACAAAGATATATGTAATACTCCGTAATTATGATGAATGATTCTGGTATCAAGCAGTTGATGACAGTAGGTCTGAAAATAGAACGCGCATATTCCATTGATATTCATTATTCAACTGCTAAATACGTCATGTTGTTTTTATTGGGAGTTGAAAGGTTAACATCAAAAGACAGTGATAGGTTTGTGTTGGTGTGGTTAGTCTTAATGGGGTTTTGGCCGTTTACCTAGTCGTGTTCGTCTTAATGTCAACATCAAAATGTGTATGTTGTTTAAATTGAAAAATATTTATATGTCATACTATGGGGAGGATGTTAGTTGTGCTTGTGCATTTAATGCGGCCTTTCTTTCCAAAGTCTAACTTTTCTTCAATTTTGTGTTGTTTGTTTGGTAGACCTTGCATCTGGTGCGCCCTTAATTCTATGTATGAGCTTACTAGCATATCTTTTGTGTGGTTATCCTGTAACGATATTATCTTGTGTTATAACTTCTGTACATCTAACAAGTACAACTCTTTGACTCTTTCTAATGCGAGTATTAACTATTTTATCCGCTTCATCCAAATCTCTATAGGCTACAAATCTCTATATTATTGCTTATTTTGTTAGATTTGTTTCGATATAAAATTTTTCAAGGAATGGAAGAAGTGATGCTACTTTAACTGCACGTCATTGGTTATTATCAGTACGCTAAATTGGTGGTTATCGATATGTTGATAATATCACAATTAATTTGTCTATTTGATTACCAATTTTATTTTTATATGATGAAGTCATTACCAATGTTTGTGAGATGTAGGGGTGGTGGATTATTGGTCCAAGATAATACCATTCTTGATCTCTCCCCACAACCCCCAAATTGTAATTAAATTGTTCCTGTCGTTACATAAATTAAACATTGTACTCCGTAATCGTTATAAATTGTGATGTGCATTCATAATTTTAATTTATTGTTGAGGCGTTGATTATTACAAAATAAGGAGTATAATGACAGAGAGAGTATCATATTGATTTAGAGTAATATATTATATATAAAAATAATGCTTTCGAGTATACTAAATAATACATACAGCTTTACGAGTTAACGTTTAACTAAGTAACCTTACTCGCATTTAAATAATGATCTTTAAAAACGATCTTATCTCTCTTTCTTTGTTGAATGTATCTAAACATAGGAATATGGGATCATAATCTCATGAAGTCGTAAATTCTATTAAACTCTCATCTCTCCTGCAACGCAATGTATTTTGTCTTGATCTTAAGTCATCTTTTTAAAGTATTCAAATTTTCAAAGCCACATCACTATCAAATATTGCTGTTTTTTGGTTGTCATACACTTCGATATTTTTTTAATTTTCTTTTCTTTCAATTTTTCAATAGCCACAAAGTGCTTCCCGCTTGTAGTATAATGCAAAGTGGTTATGCTCTAATTTCTTCTTTCGGAGATATTGCTTTCAGATTAGATCATCTCCCATATTATAAGTGTAATCCAACTGTAAGTCTGTAATGTTGATTAATACGACAGATTATATTTAATATTCCCTCCCTTCTTTATAAATAGTCATTTATAGTGTTATTATCATAACATGTCGTCATATCTAAAGCAAATAATGATTTATGATTAAAATCTCTGATATAGTGCCAATTAATAAAAGTAATAGACAATATACGACTATTAATTTTAAAATTTTAAAGTCAATTACTCCGTAGTTTTTAATACGAAGTACCGAGTACATAATAGTGTTATTATATTGTTAGTACTTTTAAAAGATCTCAAAATTTCAAAATGGTGCTTATCTTAAAAGTAGTTTCCCTAACAAAATTAAACATTTCCAACGTTGAAAATTGGTCACATAACATTTGTCCTTTGCGAAGATAAAGATCAATCATTCTAACAAGTTGTAGTAGGGCAGTTGAAAACCAATGCAACGAATTTTGCATGCACATAATAATTTCAGTTATTACTCCGTACTAGTACTATTTATTTATCATAATTATGAATTATTTATATTGATTGAAGATTCTATTTCAGATATTTTTGTTACGTAATTAAAAAAAAATGTGAAATTTTAGACAGTTGTTGAACCGAACTTTATAAACAAATACGTTTACAACTCATATTGTTGTTAAAAAAATAAAAAAAATTAATCCAACTCAGTGATTACCGTTTGTAATTTTTTTTCTAATCTCTTTCTGATTACCTCGACTAAACTTCTACGTAAAAAAACATTTTATCGGTCCATTTTTTTCACATTTAATTATTTTTAATAATTTAATTAAATTAAACCTAGACAATGAAATTTAGAACAAATCAACAAGAAAATGTAAAACTCTTTTTTTCATTTTCATTTTTTTTTTTTTTTGGCCTGCTTTGGTTTTAAACTTTGAACCAAAACTTTATCATCTTCATCTTCTTCATCTCCTCTTCGCTAATCTTCAACCACATTCTTCTGTACACTAATCTCAAAATTATTTCTCTACAACATTTTTTTCCCGAGGAGAAACAGATAGAATTCATCAGCAGTATTTTCTCTCTCTAAAATTCTTCATCTTCTTCTTCAAATTCTTCATCAACGAATTGAATTTTTTTTACTACTCAATTTTTCCGATTCCAATTCTACTCATCGCAGCTCTCATCACTCCATCAGCCGCTTGCGAACAAAATCCGCCATGATTGAATCCTCCGATTCCATTGTTGCTCATCTCTACACCTTCCATATATGTCCTCACTTCCTTCTTAATCATCTCCTGCATCACAGCCAAAAACTCTTGACTGAAAGCCGGAGGTGGCGGCGGAAACATCACCGGTGAACTCGTCGGAAAAACCTGGATCGGAGAACCTCCGTTCATCGGTTCATGATCTGAGTTAGAAACCTCACAAGAATCCGATCCAGGAAGCGACAGACTCAGATCGGTCGCCGGAGAAAGCACCGGAGGCGGTGGAATGTTCACCGGACCAGGAATCGGAACCGGTCGGAAAACATGCGAACCAGAATCACTGGCATCGGATGATCCAGGACTTCCTGGATTATTATTATTATTATTATTGTACAAGCTTAAACCAGAAACGTTTCTGAGAATAACATAAGCACCTTCACTCATAGCTCGCTTCAACGGCGGCGGAAAATCGCCGGGAAAATCATCCGGCGCCGAGGAAACCATAGCAGAGCACTTCCTCTTCAAAGTAGAATTCCAGTGGTTTTTGATAGCGTTATCAGTTCTACCACTGAGAAGCCTAGCAATGGTGGCCCACTTGTTACCGAACCTAGCGTGGGCTCGGATAATAGTATCATCTTCCTCCGGTGTAAAAGCCCGGTGCTCCACTTGCGGAGATAGCTGATTACACCACCTTAATCTGCACGACTTTCCGGACCGACCCGGAATTGATTTACTAATCAAAGTCCAGTTCCTTGGGCCGTGCTTTTGGACCAGCCTTGTTAAGGCATCGTCTTCTTCCGGGCTCCAAGGCCCTTTTATCCGGTCCACTTCTTTCCTGTTCATTTTATTGCTATTCTCGCTACTACTACAGGTATTCATCTATCTCTGAATTACTCTCCTTTTTTGTTTGTTTCAACTTTGAATGAATTCGTTTTGTTTTTGTTTATTTTGTTGTTGATAATTTAATTTAGTTTGAGGTGGGGGTAATAAAAGGTTATACAGTTGGTTACAAATATATACAGGGAGGGAGGAGAAAGAAAGATTTAGAGGAGAGGAGAGAGAATGGAACGGAGAGAAGAGGGGAAGGAGAGTAGATTTATAGTGATAACTGAAAGGAGAGGGGAAGAAGGAAGGGTGACAGGTTAAGCCGGTAAAGAGGAGAGAGAAAGTGGAGAGTGGGGGAAGGCTAATCACCGCTTTCTAGCAAGTAAGCGGTTAGTTGGTTGGAGGGTAGGGACTTGACGGAGGGACTTTGGAAAACAGCTGTAAATTTAGACACGCGTCAATTTATTTTGCGCTGATTTGTATAACACCCACGCTTTTTCTTTTTTTTTTTGGTAACTTTGAAATTTTTGAGTGTTGTTGTGTTTTAAAAGAGAGCCACTTCACTCTGCAGCATCATCATTGTTCCTATACGCCACGTAACTTGGAGCCTTTCAATTTTTTAATTTTGATTGTTATGCCTACATTTTAAACCAATTGAACTACGCTCCTCGTTATTACCATACCTCCCTAACCCCTACGCCTATTTTCTTCATTATTCAACTAATTTTTCCTTTTTTTAAATGAAAATTAATGGAGTTGTTGAATGTCTAACGTTTGAATTATGTACTTCCACAAACTTCTTCACTTTATATATCAACATTAATAATGAAAAAAAATGAATAAATGAGAGAAAGTTAGAGTGTAATCATATAATCTTTGTAGTTTTTATTCGACAAAAACAAGTAAGAAGTTTTTTTGGTGTTTAGAGAGTCATAATGATGGGGTGAGAATCAATTCCGATAATCTTCTGAAACCGGAATGGATGTTCTAATCACTTGAGTTATTCCTCATTTTCATAAAAGTGAGAATTTCATGGACAATTGCTTTCTATAACGACGTCAAGTTGGTGTCCATCTCCTAATATTTACATATTGAAATTTGAAATGGTTTATACATTCATTCATAAGTAATTTCCGTTGCAAATATAGTTTCTTTATGTTTTATGAAAGTCAGATTACAAAGGTTTATACATTTGTTGATAAATAATTTCTCTTGTAAATATAGTTTCTTTATATTTTATAAAAAGTATCTAAAATATGATGAGGCGGACACCAACTAGATATTGTTACAACAATCATCTAGGTGAGAATGTCATTAACAATTGGCAAGAAAAACTTGAAACTAAATCTTTTCCCAACGTTAAAACTTCTAACGCCTCTTAATAACAAAACAATATTTTGCTTTGTTTTTATAAAATATATATAATTTTTTTTTTAAAAAAGGTACATGAATAAAGTAACCAAAAATAGCTAAGGAGTATTATAAATTCCATTTAGCAAGTGTTGATAGGGTGGAAGAAAAAAAAAAGGGGGGGGTGGAGGGAGGGGAAGGGGGTTAGGGTTTGTTCATATTTACAGAGTTGAACTGAACTGAGTTAAGTTGAGCTGAATTGAATAAAGCTGAAATAAATATTTTATGAGAAAAGGAAATTAGGAGCTGGAATGAACTAAATTGAAATTAAGTTAAAATAAACAAGCCCTAAGATATGCCCTTGAGGTTGTTGAGTTTATAGAGTGTGATCGTGTTTTTCAAAAATTATAAGTTGTATCCTTCACCTTAAGGTGTTTAATCAACAATACCTTCTAATGTTAGCTCGATGTTAGTAATTGTAAAAAAATGGAAAGTAATTACAAGTGGATGAGGGGAAAAAGAATACATCTAGAGCTTGACATATTAATGGTTGTTTTTAGAAGAAAAAAATGTGGAAAAATGCTTAATGTTAATCTCCTTACATAATTTTAACACTAATTTAGACGTGAAAATTGCTCTTCAAAGCCGGGTAATTAACAGCTAACACAAGTAGTCATGTTGGGTTGAGGGTTGCCAACTCCTACCCTTTATACTTTTATACAATTTATCAAGGGCTATATTTGTAATTGCATAGTGACATCTACCTTGCTCACTTAACAGCTCAAGGAGTATTATTTTATTATATGAGTACAAAACTTTTTTTAATTTTCATATTTACCACTTAATAAGTTTATGGTTAATTTTTAAATTACCACCCAAAAATGTAACCATTTTCGAACTAACCACCCGTTTAATTTTTTTATTTTAAATTACCACCCCTTAAATTAAATAAATGCTTAGATTGCCACCCATTTCAAAAATTTGGTGGATTTTCCGTCTGTGGGTTTCACTTAACGCTTACTTTGACCTTTTTGACTGACTTTTTCCACGACTATTCTCTTTAAAAAAGCTCTAACTTCAATTCACATTTCCTTCACTAAATTCTACCTTGGTAAAATTTGGTGAAGGGAATGTGAATTGAAGTTAGGAGAGCATTTTTAAAGAGAAAACTCGGGGAAAAAAAATTAAAAGTGTCAAATAAGCGTTAGGTGGAGCCCACATACAGAAAATCCACCGGATTTTTAAAATGGGTGGTAATATGAGCATTTATTTAATTTAAGGGGTGGTAATTTAAAATAAAACATTAAACGGGTGGTTAGTTCGAAAATGGTTACATTTTTAGGTGTTAATTTAAAAAATTTCCTAAGTTTATTAAACTTACCCGTGTTAAGGAGTTAGGAATTTCCCATGTTGGATTTAGTTAATGGGAATGATTGAATAAAAATCTAAAATTACAAATTACATCTTATAATTTTGAAAAGATATGAATAAACCTTTAAAAGTCAATAATTACAAGAATGTAGCTTAGAAAAACCCAAAAATAATATCATTCGGGAGATGATGACCTAAGGCATGATAACCTCAATCTTATAACTCAAAAGGATAAGTTTGACACTTTGACTGTATAACAAAGCTAGTCAATCCTTTCCTTTAATAAAATGTTTTTTTTTTAAAAAGAAAAAAGAAAACGTCTGTCTGTCAAGACCTTGGGCCTTTTAGTTGGGTAGGACTCCGTTGGACGTAAGGCCTCAACTGCAGTCAACTTTGACTTATTTAGGGACAACCTGGATCCCAACTCTATGATTATTTTATTTTTCTCTGCTTTCTTATCCTTATTATTTATTCTTTTTCCATTTATTGGATCCTCAATACAGCAACAAGTTAACAATTAAACATACGGAGTAGCTTTTTTTCTCCTTATTACTCCCTGCAATTTTATTTATTCTTTTCCCTTGGAAGCAGAAAGTAAATTCAGAAAGTAAATCTTAGTCAGTAATAAAATCAATATGCGTAGTATAATCAAAGTAACAAAATTTTAATTTCAATTTAAATACAGTAGTACAGTAGCTAAAAGATTTGAAGGGGAAAAAAATATATGAAAAAAGGACAAACTAATGAATGTGATGTTTGAAAAAAGAGAATGATGATTAATAATTGAAAACATACACGAGAAAATTCAATTAGTGAAAAATTATATGGACAATGAAGTATATTTTGGCACATTCACCAAGTAAATCAAATAAAGTTCAAGAATAAATTATAACCAATTAACCATATGTGAGAATATTCCAAATGGGAAAAACAATTGAACCTTTCAAATCGAAAATCGGAAAAAATGATACTCCATGATCGAATGGAATTCCTATCAATTTTAAATTTTAACTAATTCGTATCAATTTGTTTATTATTCGTTTATTTGCACTTATCTGAAATTATTTATAGTTATCTACGGAGTAAATTTATTTTAGATGTCCTTATTACGATTTCCTTTAAATTAAACTTAAGTAACTCTTATTAACTCCAATCAAATTTTTTGAAACTTAAAAACTCACATTTTGACTCTTTAAATCTTTAAATCCGGAGTATAACACATAGGATAAAGAGTTTAATAACTAGTGAAACTTACAACCTATTAGAGTATTGTCAGAATTGATCTATGATCTCCTGAATTGAAAAGAAAGCTCTAACCACTTGTGATATCCCTCAATACGGTTATTTGATAGTTTTACACGGTAAATAAGAAGGAAATAAAATAATGAAATTTAATGTACTCGTATTAAATTAACTTTGATAAAAGGAATATTTACTGTGTAGGTAAATAATTTTGTTAGTTACAAATATTTTAATAACGTGGATAATCAAGACTATTGAGTGTAAAGTAGGTATGTAGACCATTTTGACCTAATTTTAGTCCCAAAATTATCGACCCATTCGCATTAAAATACTCACCAATTTACAACAATATCTGTGCAAACTTAGCTTCCCCATATGAAATTTTGTTTTTTCATGTATTTTTAATACCTTATCTCTCTACTTTTTTACGAACTCCATAAAATTTATTTTTCCAATATATTTTTATTTCTTTTTATTGTTTTGGGGACAAAGAGAGTACTAACCATTATTTTTGAAAGAAAATGACTAAAATAACAAACGTGACCCTTTGGGAACGAAGCAAGTAGAAAAAAAACCGTAATACTGTAATAGTAGTGGGTAATAAAAAAAGAAAAAGGTGAAGTGGAGAAAAAGGACAAAGAGCGATCTGCCGGAAAAAAAGACGAATGAGCAGTGAGGGTTCCTGACAGAGCCAGGCTGTCAAAAGCAACGGCCAAGCGGGCCACCTCCACCTGCCAGTCACCATAAAAGCCTACACAACTCCCCAAAACGGTCTCTTAATTACCGGCTCTCTTTGTACGGAATTGCACCTTCTTGTGACCTTCCTTCTTCTGCCATCCACTTTTTTTTTCCAAGTATTTTTTTATAGTCTTTTCTCCTCCCCCTAATTATATTTTTTGAAAAGCTAACTAGGTCCAATTTAATTAACGACTCATGTCATGTTAATTTTCCCACATTTTATTTAGAAGAAATAAGGATTGATTTGCTCTATTGAGTTCACTCCTTAGTTTTTCTACAACTTTCGAACCCGTTTATATTTAGGAGTACTTAATTCGAGGCTACTTGTCATCTACTCGATATTTGGCTAAAGCAAAACTCAATGATTTAATTCGAAAGCTTAATTGGGTTTTTAATAAAACTTACAAATTAATTTGTACCTAAATTATCTATTGATAAAACTAGGTTTTGGGAGTCATTGTCACATTAAGCCTTCTTTACTGAAATTTGATCACCGATTTAAATAATTTGAGAAAAACAAAGAAAATCTAAGCCTCGTTTTTGCATTTGATGATCAGCCCCTAAGCAAGCTCATGGTTTTGACTTTTGAGCCAAGTGAGGCTCAATCTTGGCTCAACTCAATAACACTTCTAGATACGGAGTATATTCGTTCTTTATGTGTAGTATGCAAAATGAATTTGCTTGTGAAGTGGATTTTACACATTTTGGAGCTATAATACTTATCTATGGCACATAATTTTAAGTGTTTAGATATCGTTTAGCCTTTTTATTTCGTTTTATTTGTTCCATTTAAAATCTCTACCTATTTCGGCTTTTTTTCCTTTTTTTTTTTTAGAGTCTGATATATATAGTTTGAATTACTTATATCGTATATTCAAAAGGTTTCAATTCAATTATATAAAATTAGAGATTTAGACCGTGTGAAATGTTAAAAACGTTGGTGTGGTGAATTTGGACTATATCATCTATTGTCCACAATTGTTATAACAATTTTGTATAAATTGTTGCGGTGAGTAAAATAAAATAAAGATGATGGGGGGGGAAAAGAATAAAGTAAGATAGAAGAAGAACAAAGCCAAAGATGTGTTTGGATGGGAAGTGAGAGAGTCATTAAATGAGAGATACAGGATCTGGGATTTCTGTTAGTGTCTTTCACTGTACGGTGTACCTACTACCTAATTCCCACACAGATACGTTATTATACGGAGTATTATTATTATAAATACAAGTACTAAAATTACCATTTTAATTGTTCGGGAGTACTAAGAGCACTCCCGGCAGTGAGGAAAAAAGCCCTCACGAGTAAAAATAAAGGTGTAAAAAAAATACCCGAGCATTACGTTAGTGAGGGAAAAAAACCCTCACCGTTGAGAGCTATGGAAAACGCACAAGAGTTGAGGGGAAATACTCGTGAACAGTAACCGGTGGGCCCCACATGTACACACTGCTTTCCCTTTTTTTTTTCCTTTCTGGCTTGCAAAACGACGTCGTTTTGCCTTAAAGAAGGGCGAAACGACGCCGTTTTGAGGGGCAAAAAGGGAAAAAAAAATAAGGGGGCAGCTGGCCTGACGCGCGTCAGACCCAGCCAATGGGGATGCGACACGCGTCAGGCTTTGTCCTTCCAACCAATCAGATTTTTTTGCTTTTATTACAACGGTTATATTTTTGTAAGGTAAATATAACCGTTGTAATTATAAAAAAAAAACAAAATTCACCAACGGATAGATTCTTTTTTTCTCTATAAATAGACATGCATTTTGATATATTTTGATATACTTTCAAAAAACCCATAAATACTACAAATTTCCTTCTTTTCCCAATTTCTTTGAGTTATTTTCATCATTTTTATTATTATTATTATTCGTAAAAAAAAAAACCCTTAGTTATTATTTAGTATTATTATTATTATTATTATTATTATTATTATTATTATTATTATAATAATTATTATTATTACTAGTAGTAGTAGTAGTAGTGTTAATTTAAAAAAAGTAGTAGTTTTATTGGTATTCTTATAATTATTATTATTATTATTATTATTATTATTATTATTAATTTCTTTATTATTATTTCTGTTAAATTTATTAATCCTTGAAAAAAATCGTATTATTATATTGTCAAAAAAAGTAGTAGTATTATTATTGTTGTTGTTGTTATTATAATTATTATTATTACCACCCAACATTGATTTCAACACGTATTTGGAGAGAAGGATTTCCCTTCGTGATAGAGAAATTCATTCATCTCTGAAACAAGATTTAGTGGAGCACATATGGCAGAACTTTCGTCATAATGCGGTTGAATAAATAATTTTTTAGTTTGTTATTTGTAACCGTATCGTTATTTATGTTTTAATACTCGTGTTTGTATTTTATTTTAGTAGAACCACTTTTATCTAGTTCGTAATTGTATCGTTATTTAACATCCCATGTGTTTGTATTACCGTTATTGAAGTTCCCATGTGACTATTTAATGTGTTCATTACAAAAATGTGCTACTAATTCAAATGTTAAATTATAAATAAAACGTAATTGAAAAATAAAAAAAATATTATTAATTATAATTAAAACGTAATTGACAAGTAAATAACAATCTTATTAAGTTATAATTGAAACGTAATTGAAAAATAAATATAAAAATTATAAATTTTTATTATATTATTTTTAAACGTAATTGAAAAGTAAATATAAAACTTATAAATTGTTATTAAATTATACATTTTTATTAAATTATTTTTAAACGTAATTAAAAAATAAATTATTTTCACATATTTTAATTGTATTGGAAAATTAAATATGTAGTATAAACATTATTTCAAAATAAAATAAAAAGATGATGTGTATTATGGTGGGGTATAGTAAATAGTGGAGGAAAAAGTGATGAGAGGTTTTTTTTCTCCTCATTGATGTAGTGAAAAAAACATTTGATGAGAGAAATTGTATGGGAGGAGTGAGAAAGTGGGTAGAGAGAGATTGAGAGGTTTTTTTTTTCCTCACTGCTGATAGTGGTTTAAGCTAAGCTTGGTCTACTTGTAAGATTGTCACACTCACACCTTGAGGCTGGAGGTTTAATTTCCATTAGAGATACTTTGAGTGGGGATTTGAGGGCGGGGATCCCTTACACTTTCAAAGTGTCTAACCTGCAAATATCGGACCAAAAAATCGAGAGGGTTAAAGTACGGTCCGGGTCTTTCTCCCTTACTATTTTTAAAAAAAAAAAATAATAAATTTGTTCGGTAGTAAGCTTTGTCATTTGTTAGAAAGTTTTAGTTTATTTAATTATAAATTCAACATTATATTTTACTCGTTCCCTTTTTCATAAATCATTATTATAGTAGTCTTGCGTCATTTGCCTGCCTTTCCTATCTTTTTTTACTTCCCCTCCCCGTCGGTGCATGCATGCCTTCCCTAACTAGGATTAATTAGATTAATTAATCCCCTTTCTTTGGTGTTTTTATTTGTTGTTTAGGGTTAAAAGTTGTTTTGATGAGGTTATTTGTCACTTAACTCTTCACTCCCTCGTGGTCCTATTAAAGTCGATAGGTTAATACTTCACAACGTGTCTTCAGTCTTCACAAGAGATAGGCATACGAGTATTCGTTGTGAAGTATGGTAAAAGAAAAAATATCTTAAGTTTTTTTTTTACATGTGATAAAATAGAAGTTTAAACAATTTTAGTTTGACTCATTCATTTCAACTTTATTTAAGTGGATGTTTGTTTTATTAAAACGATAAAATAGTTATTTTGATGGTTGATAAATGATAATAAAGTTATTTTGTTTGGTTTATTTTCTGTGAGTAACTAGGTGTTTAGATGATACTAGCTTTTACGTAGTAGTGGAAATGTGGGATAAGAAAAAAATAATACTTCAAAATTACAATAATAATAATAATACCGAGTATAATAGACTATTGTCAGATATGTAAATGAACAAATTAAATTAATAAGTATGGAATATGAAAAGTAAAAGAAACAAACAAGTAGATTGAAACGGAGAAAGTTACTTATCAGCTTACGTCAGTATGATGTAAACCGTTTTAAAGTGATATATAGACCTTTCACCAAAAAAAAAAAAAGGTGATATATAGACCAATAATTAACTACCACTCCATAATGGATGTTAATCTAGGTGACGTGTTACTCTAATCTCCACATGGTGATTATTAAGCACATGCACGCATAAAATCTCCCTCTTAAGGAAAAGAATTATCTCATTAATAAGCTTGAAGCGTACTGAAATGGGGAACTATCGTACCTTAAGAATAATGTGATTCGATCAATTTGGTTAAAGATTTAACTGTCTCCTGTTAAGGGCACTAAAATCTTAAACAAGAAGGTTAATTAGTCAATTAGATACGACTACCTACCCCTATATCTTTTAACCATATTAGGGCAGTGTCCCACGAATTAGTAGTACTCCTAATTTTTAGGTTCATTAAGTCAGGTTCAAAGTATCAGATAAGAGTAGTAAAAGTATGATAATTATTTTGATTGATTGATTAGCTGTCATGATCCTTTTTCAGAAGAAAATGCGTAAAATGAGATTTTTCTGCTGCCCTTATAATTGTAGCTTGTTTGGTTTTGCCAATTATGGAACCAAAGTACATGCTGTGATATTGACGTAACCCTATCAAATTTCCAATCTATCTAGGGTGCTTTGTATACTCGTATGCAATGGGGTACAATTTATCTTTAATTAATTTATCTCAGGTTGATTGGTACAAGTGTTTAAAATTTATATTCATGTTCGTTAATTGACATAATAAAATAGGAAGTGTATTGTTAATTGACGTAATTAAAAACATTTATGTTGACCAGTTTAGTGAATTTATGTACTTGCTCCGTCTCATAATATACGGAGTATTTCCTTTTTTTTTTTTTTTTTCTTATTTTACCTTTAAATTTTGCATGACTTAAGGCATGTTCTCATACGTTTATTTTCACTCCAGTTCAGTTCAGCTTCTAATTTTCTTCTATTATAAAATACTCATTTTAGTTCAGTTCAGCTGATTTCAGTCTACTAGAACAGGCCCTAATACTTTTCTTCACTTTATCTCTCTATTATTTGTCTATAATTGTACTTTTCACTTTTATTAACGTATTTCATCCATTTTGTCCTCTTATTTAATAAATACCGTAAAAAAACATAAACGGAAACTATATTATGAGATGGAGGAAGTATAAACTAGTTGTATCATATCATTTGCTTGAGTTATAAGAGAATATATAGCTTAAAAATATAATCTATACTAGTTTATAAATGGATGATGTATAATTAACTAGAGGTTCGTTAACATTGTACATCAATTTGTTACGAAGAGGGGAGGGGGGTGGGCAAGGGTGATCTAGATGGTGAATAGGGAAGATAAAGGGGATGGAATTGTGGGCCATTGTGTTCGGTTGATGGTGATTGGAAGGATTGAGACTTGAATGGAGTGGGGAGGGGGTGATCGAAGTGACAATTTTTTTTTTATTGCTTTTCTAAGTTCTCTCAATTTTTTATTTTTATTTTTTTAGATCAAGTTTTAGCAGCTCTTTTTTTAATAAAACTTCTAATATCATTAGCGATTTTAAGTTATCAATGATATAACCAAATTATATAGAATCGCTAATGATATTAGAGGTTTTACATAAAGAATCCTAATACCATTAGAGATTCCACGCATAGAACTGCTAATACCATTTTGGAACCTCTAATACTATTAAAAGTTTTAAAAAAGTTAAAACTGCCAATAATGTTAACGATTTTATTCTTGCAAAGTTGCAAATACCAAACCTTGAAACTAAGCTTGCACACAATGTATTGTGAAAAATAGTTTTTCAACCAATATATTCCTAAATTTTTACATATTTACTCTTTGTAATCCAACTTAACCAATGAAAGTAAGCAGTTTGTACCCATTACATATTACGTTTGGATAATCAATCACTGTTCACACAGTTAACATAAAAAGAATGTAATCCTTATCCGTTCCACACCCAATTAAAGTTAACATCACCAGAATTCGTTAACGGTACAGAAATTGGAATCATGAAGGATGAAGCAAGCAAACTAGGTTCCAATAATAGAACTTGTAAGTTAGTTAGTTAGATACGAATCATCCAATTAAAAAATTTGTAGTTCATGCGCTACACTTAGCTTGTTTATGTCACGTGGATCTCAATTCTTAAGTCCGGACATGTACGTACACCCGCGTCAGTCCTTTGTGGACGGAACATTGGACGGTGTGACGATCTAAATTCATTCCTTTTTTTTATTTTTTTTTTATTTAGGGATTTAATAAACTTTTTTATAAGAAAAAAAAAAGGGAAAAGAAAAGAGTAACTAACGTTATGTAGTCCGTTGAGGTTAGGAAAGGGAAAGGAAGGAAGTTAGGACACAGGAATCAAACACATGGTTCTCGTTGATCCTCATCCAACTGCCACGCGTGTGTTTTATGTCTTGTTGGTCCCACCACCCCTTTCTTTTTTTTCAATAACTTCAACCTCAGACAGAGGCGTCCAGCTGGGTCGTTTGTTTCTTTAGTGGGCCCCTTTTTTCTCCCATAATATCCTCTTTATTTTTAGAAGAATTAAAATTAAGAAAAATTCTAAACATAGCCCCTATTTTAAGAAGTTATAAAAGAAATATTAAGAACAAATTAATATTAATTTGTCATAAATATCCTACTTAATTTCATTTTAGAAATTATATTTAATACATATATATAACTCATTGTGTGTATGGCCGACCACGTCATGTGACTTATTGTAATAAAATAAAGTAATCCCTATAATATTGATCTAGTAATTCCTGTAATATTGACTGAGTAACCCTTATAATACTGACAAAGAGACTCCTATGACACTGATAAAGTAAATAATGATGGTTAGTCAGATCGTGTGTTCAGCCACATATAAAAATTTGTGATAGTCATAACGGCCACATATATCATACATTAATCAAATTAAATAACTTAATTGGCCTTTTTTTACATGCTTGTATGTATTTTAGAAAAAGAAAAAATAAAGAGTAATAAATCTTGTAGTTGATAAATGATGATTTTTTTGTTGAATGTAAATTTTTTTTTTTTGGAAAATATTATATATAGCCCTTAATGCTACATATTAGCAATAAATTTACACTTGAAAATCGTAAAAAGTTAAGAAATCATCAAAATATAAACACTAATAATACTGATTTACGCGTGTTTTTGTCATGAATTCCTAATTTTATATAATTTCAAAGAGTATATTTAATGCTTATATATATAGCCCTTAGGGCTACATATAACATTACCCATTTTTTTTTATAAATTTTTGTTTAATTTTAGCTCATTTTTATCTGAATAAATTAATTTTTTTGTTCTATATGCCTAATTTTTTGTTATATTAAATTTAATAGCTAAATTCAACATATTTCATCGGTAAAAAAAAAAAAAAGATAATTCTGCTAATTTAAATTAGTTGAGGAGAATATCGCCTGAGTTGATTGATACGGAGTAGATAGTAATATCAAATCATAGTCAATGATTCTTCAGTTTAAATTTGTATAATTCCCCTTTAAATATTCCATTACTAATTTAAAAGAATATAATATCCCATAACTATTTTTTTTATTTCAAAAAAAACCCTAACCAAGCGGCAAGCAAATCTTAGTATGAATTACAAGAATAGAATGGAGCTCGTAGCGTTATAGTAGGACAATACCATCTACACCAACCCAATCTCGAAACAATATAATTAAGGGTCTATTTTCATACGTTTATTTTTAGTTCAGCTCACTTTATTTATGTTTAGTTAATTTCAATTTATTAGAACAAGCCCTTAGTATATTAAACATATTTATATGAAAAATTCTTGTTTTATTTGTCTCAATTGTAATTTTACAATATCGATATATTCTACTCGTATTTTTATACTTCATATATAGATTTTTAGTCAATTATTTACCGGTGGAACACTTAAAAAAATAGAAAAGGGGTAAGGACGGTCGCACAGATGCACGAGGGGATTAGTATAGAAACGGAGAAAGTCGGTATAAGGCGGAAAGTACGACGAGAATGAAAGCATTGTACGCCTACCATACTATTACGATTGCGGGAATCCTGCCAATTCCTTATTTTA
The DNA here is from genome assembly GCF_001683475.1 of Chenopodium quinoa. Classification (NCBI taxonomy): domain Eukaryota; kingdom Viridiplantae; phylum Streptophyta; class Magnoliopsida; order Caryophyllales; family Amaranthaceae; genus Chenopodium; species Chenopodium quinoa. The sequence goes on along the minus strand of NW_018743574.1, from coordinate 6,498,294 downwards.
TTTTCTCTGTTTCGAGACTCTCAGAAAGAAGATAAAGAGAGAGAGAGAGAGAGAGTCAGAAGAGTTGTTTGTTTTTGTTTGTTATAACAGTTAATAATATTATTAAAAGCGATTTCTTTAATAAGCAATCTTTTCAAATGAATGAATTTATGAAAGTGAGGAATAACTATTATTGTACTCTGTCTTTCTGTGTGTGTGCGTTTTAGCTGGCAAATTTTGTCGTTTAGTTCACCTTCCTTCCTCTCACTCTCCTAGTCTCCTCCTCTTCTAGTGACGGTTGATTAAAAGAAAAAGATAAAGCGGCTCAATCACACATTCTCTCTCTTCTTTTTAGTATTGCCAAAATACTTACGGTACTCGTACTTTGTACGTACTCCCATCCGTATATGGTTAATCCAAACTTTAACTTGTTTCTTGGAATCATAACCCATATTTTCTCTATATTATGTTTATTACTCCTCCTACCCCCTCCATTCCCGAAAGAACAATCCATTTGGATTGATTTCGTGGGTATTAATAAAGTTAAATAAAAAGAAGTAAAAGTATATTGGAAAGATAAATTTACATGAGGTTTATAAAAAAGTAGAGAGAGATAGTAATAAAAGTATATGGAAAAACAAAATTTTATATGAGAAAATTAATTTTACACAAATATTGTTGTAAATTGATGGGTATTTTAATGCTAATGGGTCATTCTTTTTGGGACTAAAATTAGGCCAACTGAGCCGTTCTTTCGGGGACGGAGGGAGTACATAGAAAGTTATATAGGCATTATTTTATCCGTCCTGTGATTCCATGTTTATTTTCATTTTTAAGGTTAAAGTTTAATAATTTTGACTACAAAAATTTATAAGTTAATAATATTTGTGTGACTATATGAAATATTGAAAGATTTGTTTTAATGTATTTTTATTGCACCTAATTGATATTTGGTAACTATGGTGAGCTATATCAAATATGAAGTACTACGTAAATTTAATAATTTTATTATACAAATTATTAATATCAAATCGTTAATATAAAGGTTTGAATTTTTTCTAATGGATTTTTTTGAGTAAATTATTATTTATTGTATAATATATATATTTTTATTTTACCAGATCTACGAAAGACTAATTTTGAAATTCAATTAACTATTCAATTAACTAATCAATTTTTATTCTGTAATCAATTAACTAGTGTAGTAATATGGTCAAACACTCAAACATAGCTTTAGAAACTACCCTACCCCACTTCATTGCCGTCCTTCCTTCGGTATCGTTTGTCACATACTAGTGAGCATTCATAAGATATGAAAAGATTATCTTTATTCAAAACTATCTACTCCCTTCATCACACAAAAAACTTTCCAATTTATATTATCTCTACCTTTATTCAAAACTATTTACTGAGTAAAAACTATGAGATTAGAATACTGTCAATTATACCCTTTAAAATATATTTTTACATGTTTACCCTCATTAATATTAATTGTTAATTGCCTTTATTAATGTTATACAATAAATATATAATTTACTCAAATATTTGAACCCAAGTAAGAAAAATTGACAATTTCTTTTGTCTAACAATCGACAAACAATAAAAAGGAAAAAAATAAAATAAAATACTACTGTATTTTTTAATGGAGGGAAGTAACATCCTTATTATTTTTATGATACATACTTCGTACCTATTATGATTAAACATACATGTATTAAATTTTTGAATTAAATATAATACCTAAGATTTACGTGTTACCCAAAAAAGACGAAGTGCCTTTATCCGGATCGATATAACCATAGATTCCAGTCAATAATATGAGCACTAAAGAAAATTTATGTGCAAAATATCTAGATAATTTAACATTATTTATTCCCAGGCAATCTGTATAAACAAACTATTTATATAGCTTAAAAGATAATTTGTTTGAGACAATCAATTACGTGTCCAATTTATAATAACCACGTAGTTTTATGTTAAGTTGACAAAAAACTCACAATGTCTATCTTTACTTGTTACAATTCATACAAATTGTTCCCTTTACCGATTATTCCTGTCCCCATGACTTCAACCTCCAACTTACTCGTCCCCCCTCACCCCTACAAAGCAATTAAAGATTCTTCTTTTTTTTCTTTTTTTTTTTTTTCCTCTCCTTAACCACCATTTTATTAGTCTAATCGGGCAAATTAAATATACTTGGAATTCTTTCCGTTGTTTGAAAAGTATGATCATCAATTAATTAATAACGTAATTTGAACTAATAATACTGTATAGTAAATTATGGAGTATGATGGAGACCTTCAATGCACTATATCCTTACTTAACTAGCTAGTCATGCACTTGTGCACTACTAATCTACTGTGAGCAAGTTACTGATACAATAATTTTTTATGCCTTAATGAGTTCTGCAAATATTTAAATTATAGTATTATATTCTGCCTTTATCATCAATGGCCTACTTGGCTCCTATCTTGTGAATACATCATCTTACATTGATCCTAGGTTTATCAAGTATGTAATCTTACCAAACTCCTAGAATTTGTCCATGAGAGTCTCACTATCTACGAAATTATATGTAATAGAATAAAATCAACCTTACTTGAGTGTTAAAAATAAAAATGTAAAAGAACATTACAATCAACTCGTACCCCAACAATTATTATCAATACAAGACAACAAAATTACGAGAAGTATAGGTTTTGATAAGGATCAATATCTAACTTAAATAAAGGTATTATTATTATAGATCTTTGTGGTTATAGATTTGAATTGATACCTTAATTAGGCCTAGTATGTGCTTAAGAAGGCGAGGATAGTTATATCACTTGCTAGCTAGCCCAAGGAAAGTTACATGCATCTTTCTATCTCAATGGTTGTAATTCTTGTAAATGGCACAAGGGTATGGAAATTTGGAGAGGAGGTTGTGGGATCAAAGCTACTCGATTAGCTAGGGACGAGAGTAATTAGTTGTGTATATAGATTCCTTTATTATTTTTTAGTATTCAATAATATGATGGGGTCCTTTTCTTTACCTTAAAATGAATAGAAATTGAGAATCTTAGAAGCAAATTATCATAAGAATAGTATGATTATATCCATTGAACAGAGCTCTAATCCATAAACAAACAATGATGGGAGATATTATAAAAATAAAAGTTTGACAAAGTTAGGTGAAGTATGACCCAGATTTAGATTTTGATGAAATAATTTATAAGATATGCTTAACTGTATTAGCCAGAAATAAAGGGGAGTTGTGATTATCCATAAGTTCGGTACCACGTACCAAGTACTTGGTGCTACTAATTAAAATAGAGTTTGATCTATTAATTAAAGCCATATTTTCAATTTTTTTTTTATAAATATAATTTTCATTTACCAACTGACTGTTACCGAACTTCAAGACATTGCCTTTCGTTAGCAACTTGATGTTTTGACATCAACCTTCTCTATTTTTTATTTTTTTTTAGTGAACCAAGAAATTAAAAAAAAGGTAACAAAGAGAAAATGGGTTAATGATTTTAGCACTACCAAAAATATATTCTCAACTTCTCTAGTGAGAATACCTTTCCAAAATAATAAAGGGTTTTGTCTCTTAAATGGCATTTTTTAATTTAATTTGAAGAGTGTTAAAATTAGTGTAAGAAAAAGTACAAAAAAAAAATATATAAATGGGGCACATAGTTCCTTCTAAAGGATACAAAGTATATTAATAATAATTGCATTGTACTTTAGATTTCAATCCTTAGCTTGGATCAAAATTTTAGATAGTTAGATGGTTTAGCTTTAGTGAAACCTCCTTTAGAGGGTAAAGCCTTAGCTTCATAAGTAAGGTTATAAACATATCAACCTATACAACAAGTCTTATGTGAAGCTATCTTAATTTTTACATGTAGGTAGGTTAGCGATGAAAATTATCAATTATTTACTAATTAAAGACTTATCGTTGAAATTTTGGATAGTTTTTAACATGATTTAAACAACCTTTAAGGATTTTAGAGTATGGAACAACATTTTAAAGATTGCTTATACATTATCTGCTTAAGAAGACGGATTAGCGACCTTTAACACTCATCACCAAACTCTTGGTGTGCTACAATTAATCCTCAAAAACATGCATGCATTACATATGTTGGTATGTACATATTCAAAAGCATTAAAATCAGCTGTAAATAAAAGAAAAAGAAAAAGCACTATAGAAAGGAAGATATTCTGTTGGAACTAACTGATGAATAAAGCAACAGATAGAAAATAAAGTATGTAAAGATGAATTGCCGAGGTCAATGCCAATTGGCAAAACCTTTTACATAAAAATATTGACGAATTGTAGCTTTCAGTAATTTGACATGGGATATTTTTAATAAGCTTATGGTTTAGATACAAGAACCAAATGATAAGCAAGACAAAATATAATCTATTAGTCTATTATTACCTTATTATGAATCCTTAATATTATTGGAATTACCTAATTAAAATTATAATTATAATAGAATTTATAAATTTGAATTTTGTTTTGTTTTGATGAGATATAAATCATTTGGAAATCGAAACATCAATTTATTTTATTATATATACTTTGTATTTTTTTTTGTTTGGTACAAAGAACAATCATGATTTTATGATCAATTGTTTTTATTTAAAATTTATTTTTGGAATCATCTTTATAGACGAAGTATGACTCGATAAACTACTAAGGTACTGTATAGTTTAATTGTATTTTTGGTCAGTTTATAATTAATATGGTAGCATGTTGTACAAAAATAATGTCAAACATCATATCGTAATTACCCAACAAACTTATCGTAAGAGTCTAAGAGAAGAATATTAAGGATAATTAGTTAATAAGGGATGACTGATGAGGAAGAAAGTATGTTTGCTTAGGTTGTGTACTTGTGTTGGATTATTTCTATATGTGGCCCTGATTAATTTTGAATTTGCATGCGTGATATTTTTTATTTTTATTTTAGGGTGTGGTTATATTTTATGGTGTATATACTCTATATGTCATGCTATCATTTATCTTGCTAAAAATCATCTTAGGTATTACTTGTATTTGAGATTACAAAGCTGTTGAAGTACATAGGTAGAGGCCGTAGAACCCTAAATTTATACTCCGCACTATTGAACATCCGTTTGTAAGTTGTAACCACAAGTAAATTTGTAAAATAGGACTTGGGAGTATATATGATCTTAATTAGACCTTACATGCTATGAGACCTTTTTTTTTTTTTTTTTTTTTGGGGGGGGGGGGGGGGTAGGACTAAGGAAAAGGGTTTTACGGAGCCAGAAGCAGTCATAGGTTCTCTGGGTCCGAATTATGTTATGAGGCCTTTGTGGTAGGTTGTGAGCTTGCGAATTTGGCTGGAACAATAGATAGATTAATGAATGAAATTACTAACTAGACAGGTGAATTTACAAATCGACAAAATGATTCAGAGATGTGTGGTAATTGTGCAAGTTATGTCATTGTTGTAATACGGCATGCACCTAGTGAATGTTGATGGCTTTCGGTTTTTTTTTTTTTTTTTTTTTTTGAATAAAATAAAATAAAAATAACACTTCCAAGGACCACTTATACATTACATATACCCTACATACTACGAAGTACACAAGTACATATAATTATGATCCCTTGCTCTTCTTTTGGTTAAAATAAGTTAGTAACCAATCTAATTATCTAACAATATATATATATATATATATATATGGGGAGCTGATGCAATCTTAGAGGTAAAGAAAGAGTACATACAACTGTACAAGGCAAAACAAACCCAAGGCAATAAAAAAATCTAATTAACTTGTTAACTTGAACATAAACATATGTATCAACTTGATACCATGTTCTAAGTATACAACTAACTACTAATCAAAATCAAGCTAGAGCACACTGAGTGAACAACTACATGACTACGTACTAATCCAAATTAATACTCCATAATTTATGAAGTACGGAGTATATAATTATGAAGCTCATTCGATCTAACATTTTGAATCAGGATATAAAAAAAAAACTTACTCCGTATTAAATTTGAGTTTATTATTTTTTCTTTTAAATAAACAATGGTGATGATTATCTCAAATATTCACACATTTACAATTATCAATCGATCACAGCAACTTCAATTCCTTAAAAAAATTGATCACAACAAATTTACTGAAATAATGCAATGGAGCCTAGGGAATTGAAATAGAGAGGAAACAAGAAACAAATCCAGCTATATGCCTCATTTGACAAAGCATAACTTATTTTCTCACCCACCAAATTGAACTACTCGTATATCCTTGCATGCATTAAGAAAATTGAAGGTGTACAGCTTTCACGCACAATCAGACTCTTTTAATACTTTACTCCGTAGTTGATATCACCACTATGACGTGCAACGACTTTTCTGTTTTATACAGTTCTTCAGATTTTTTTATTTAAGTAAATGGTAGGGAGCATATGATCAAATTTTAACCATAACGATTTTTTTGGTCCAGTATTTGAGATTATATTAGACGATAATTAAAGATTGAAATTCGATCCCTATCCCAAGTACTTTTAGGCTCTATTATTTTGTGCTTCTGGATAAGAAGAGTAAATTTTAACAGAGTATAACAGATTTTAACAGAGTAGATATCTTAATGGTTAAATTAACGTCTTGACTAATGTATCGATAAAATTGATGTATTTAAAAAAGAATAAATAAATAACAACAGGAGGGTAAGATTTAATGCAATAAGGTATAGGAGAATATGTTAGAGTTGAGATATAATTTTAAAGGTAAATGATGAAATTGAAAAAAGAGCCGAAGATGTATATAAATAGAATTATACACATAGTCAATAAGACTAGAATGGGAAGGGGTCCTTACATAGGCATGAAGGTTATGACTGTGTGAGAGTGGTCCTTGTTAAAAACATTTTAAAGTTGTTACATTGTCCTACGACTCTAGCTAGCTTAGCTATATCCCATAATTTTACAAAGTTGAATACTTGATGAAAGATATAAGTAATTATGATAATTGTACCACATGGGAATATTTACATACCACTTGATCGATTTCAGATATTTATATGCACTAATTGCTACTGTACCTACTTATTTGCTAGTACATTATTGTACTATACGTACTTGTACATTTTTACATCAACCCCGTGGACACCGAACAATCGGATATTATTGTAATAATATGGTGCGTGTTAGGAAATAAATTAAACTGTGCGGTACCACGGTGTATATTCATGTATATTTAGCAATCAGCATGCATGGTTGGAGGGTGTGGAATTTATTATAGAAGATAAGGTTTCTTATAAAATCTTGAACATAATGATTATGATCTATTTATATTTGGTACCATGAGTAGTGTACTTGTACCATTTTAAGTCTAATGGGTATGAACATCAAAACACCAACAAGTATAGAGTGTACTACTCGTAATAGGTTTTTACTTGATTTCCCCCCCTCAATTTATGCCAATGGCATGTCTATTTGTGCCATGTAGCGGGTAGATCAATGATATAATGGTATAGATATACGACTATACCCGACATGAGAAAATAAAACTTGTCCATTATCCATTATTAGCAGGTAATATGAAATGGAAATCATGACATGAAGCACTTAATAATTAAAAATGTGATGGAATAATTAAAGAAAATTCAAGAATAATTTATACATTCAACCTAATTAACGGCTGAAAACTTTAAACTTTATTACTCTCTCGTCTCTCCCAATACTTTTACAAGTTGTAAGTTGTGACCATGAAATATGTGCCTAGCAAATAAGGAGAAAGGACACAGTAGTTGATCGATCTGATGGAATCTCAGTAACATAATCACCAGCTTGTGTTAGCTTTTGCAGTTTTCCCCTTCTTTTTATTTTCACTTTTTCTTTACTTCACCCTTTTTCGCCTTTCAACTCCTCCATAATATTTTTTGTAGGGTCGACTTTATTTTATTCCATTTTCAAGTGGACATTTCGTACATGCTTCGTCGATTACTCTATGTACAAATTTCCTCTTCTTTTTACACTTGAATGAATGATACTATGCAGAGTACGTGATTGTATATACAAGTTTAAATATCGTCTTATACATTGTATGGCCTACGAGTGTTACAATGGAAGTCTACAAATTGGTCAAACTCTCTTTTGACATAATTATTTGAACATAGCCTAAACGTTTAAACTCAATGTGAATATATTTGAATTTGTACGTATTTTATGCCATCCCTTCACTAAATGGTGGACACACCTTAGTTAGAGTCGTTCCTAGCCTCTCAGGGTGAGGTAGCGCAAAGCATTTCCCAAGCTTAATATTCGATACCTTAATCCCAATCCAAATCCTACTAGCTATAGTCTAGGCTACTACACATACACAATTACATGTACAAGAAAAAGCATCCGTAAGATTCATCTTTGGTCCCATGCATTAACATGGCTGGACCAAAAACATTTGAATCTAACTAAGAAATGAGCAAAACATAAACATAGGGCATTTATACAAACACATGTTAAAATTCGATTTGCTGTTAAAAGATTTGATTCAACAAAGATTATCAAACTGAAACTGTAGCCTCTAAAATTGGTGGGCCGTATAATTTACCCAAGCCTTCCCATCCCAACATTTATATTTTTGGGTTGGCATTTTTTTGTCAAACTAAAAAAAAGTAGTGGACCTTTTTATTTATTTATTTTTTATATTCATAATCTTTGTGGTCTGTGGTCAGGTAACCTATCATTCTCCCTTCTTCTTCATAAGCTTGTATCTTCACGCATAAATACAATTTCAACTGCTGGCTTGTTATTATTTGATTATTGAAAGCTATTTTTTTGTTTTCTAACTTAAATTAAATCTTTATATTAAATATCTAATTTTAATTTTGGATGTGATTTTTGTGGCTATGTGTTGGCAACAAATTATATAAGCATGTATGTACTAGGTCTATATCGATCTTCGTCATCTTAATTAATACCCTTTATTTGTTTTCAAGATTATTAGTTATTATTGCGGTACTTCAACATCATTATAATTTTGTTTAAATTGTTCTAGTTTGATCTTGATTACACACTAAACCCTTAATCATCAAGGTAGTTGTTTTATGTTGTTGATCTAGACTGTACTAGTCTTACCAATTATTGGAAACTAATCTATCCATACTTTATATTTTGATAATTAGGAAAAGTGGTGTTTACTCAAATTATTTGAGTTGCATTAAATTTCAGCACCTTGTCATCTTCTTAGATTTCTGAACTTCTGCTTTAACTTGTACTAAAACAGAACTCAATTTACATATTTTGAACTTGCTTTAGTTTTACTTATTTTAGTTGAACTCAATCAAATTTTATTAAATAGCTTGTTTGTTTGATTAACCTTTTTTTTTTATTCTTTTCTTTTTTGTTCATTTAGGTGTCGTTTGGTTGCTATCGGAATTTACTTCCCATAGGAATTTGTATTTCATGGGAATTAATTTCCTACATCAAATTCATGGGAATTGCTTAAAATTGTTTGGTTGACATGAAGGAAGTTGCAAATCATGGGAATTTTGACTTACCTAGGGGGGGTTGGGTAATCAACTTCCCATGTTTTGTGGAAAGTCACAATTCCCATGAATTTGCAATTCCCTCATTTTCACTTTTTAGTGTCAACCAAACAACTCACCCATTTTCAAATTTCCATGATTTTTGACTTCCTCCATTTTCTTTGTGTAACCAAACAACCCCTTAAAATACTCCAAAAACGAGGAGAACAAAGTCTACACTTAGCTAGAATTGCAAAATTTGACCCGTTAGTTGATTTAGAAAAAGGTTGATACCGTCATTTTCCTGAATCTAACCATAAAATTTTGTTGTGTAAAGCCAATAATTTGTTGGATACATGGCAAAATTAGAGCCCACACAGTGGAATCATTTCATTTTCTCATTTACAAGGACAAATAACAACCATTGCAAGTTCATAATAACTACATAAATAAACAATTCAAGCCACATGAATCCCCTCATATAATAGAAAGAAACACTCATCCAAAACGCATGTACTCCTAAAAAAATAACGATTTTTAACATACTTATCAAGATATACACAATATAATTTGAAGTTGATTATCAAGCAATTATAAATATCGCGTATTATAATATGCCTATACACTATAATATAATAATTTATGTAACAATCTGATATATATATATGTATATATGGGAGTTTTTCCCCGAGTTTTTAGAGAGCCACGTAAGATTTAATTTTCTTAACGCGCCATGTAGGATCATGAATCTAATATATATATATATATATATATATATATATATATATATATATATATATATATATATATATATATAAAGGGAAGTTTTTCCCCGAGTTTTTAAGAGAACCACGTAGGATTTAATTTTTTTAACGCGCCATGTGGGATTATGAATTTAAGTAGTAGCCAATTAAATAAGAGATTATTAATTTCTTTTACAATTAAATAATTCAAATGCCTCGTAAGCAAAATTAACAAATGAAATTTTAAAATTTAAATTAATTAAATACAAAATATTATCTTTTGATATTAAGAATTTTATCTAATATTCTAAAACTAATATAATAACAATTTTAATCACTTAAATAACAATTTTATCTAATATTCTAAAACTAATATAATAAACAAACGTGCATCGCACTAGTTTCATCTAGTCTGATATATTATTCGGTCCATATACTAGTTTCATCCTCAAAAGTTCAAACTAGTCCATCTCTATCAATTGGTTGGTTTCTTATTAACCTGCTGCCAGTTAGTTAATGGTCATAACTGGGATTAACCTTTGCGGCTATGGACCCCACATTTGTTTTTTTATTAATTTTTTGGAATGATTAAGTTGGGCCCCAACGAAGGACCAAGTTTAAAACTGTAGATAGAAATGTAATTGGGCTGGCCCCACATTGTGTCATTTAGCATTTAAATGTCTATTATTGGTCAAAGAAAAATAGAAATTGTAATCTATGGATTAATTTCTCAACAAAAACAAACAACATTATGTTTTATTCCCACGACTTATGGAACAAATACTCAATTGTCGTCACTGAAGATGTAAAAAAAAAAAATGCTTGTTAATATCCTAACCTAATACTTCATGTTGGTACATAGATAAATGCATTTATCACCAAATAAATTCCACTGAGAGGGTACAATAATAGTGAAACAATTTCACTTTCTACAAATGTGTACTCCGTTTTATTAAATTACGTTTATATGATTGAATTACTTATTATTCTCTTGAATCCTTGAATGTGTTGCAAGCTTACATGTTACGATAATTGTAGCAGTCTTAGATCTATTTTTGTGTAGTATGTTGTTTGTCTCTTCATTACACAAACATGATCCTTATAATTGATACTCCATAAAGTAATATTTATGTATTTATTTTTCTTCACATTAATTATAAGGAGTATGAATTACATAGCATGTCAAGTGTCAATGTTAGTTAAACTTAATACTCGTAATAGACGTTAGTTAGCAAGACAAGACTTAAAACTAATTGTTATGCATAAGATCTTTATGCAATCTTTAGGAAAGAGGGAAGTAGTTCCATTTCGGGCACGTTAAGCAAAAGAAGATGCCAAGTTAGCATTGTGTATAAAATAATGATGAAAAAGCTTTGGTGCTGAACTCAAAAAGGAGCTACAACTTGATTGAAAATGAAGACACTACATTTGTCTTTTATGAGAAAGAATAATAAAAAGAAAAAAAAAACTTTATATCCAACAACAAGTTTTAGGGTCCATTAATTGAATAAATTTATAATTATATAATATGATGATGGTTAAATAAAGCATGTTTTATTAGTTTCTGCCCATGCATGATTGATGTGATTGCCTCATTGTTGTTGAATTGGCTAGCACTAACGACTTGAACTAATTACCAATTAGTATTTGGTTATTTAGTGTTTTCTTGTCATTATTATCTCTTTTTAGATCTTAATTGAGAGCTAGCTTAGCTAATGACAACTGAGAATCTTAATCATTTCACCTAATCCCTCTAATCCTTTGAGGAGGTTGTCGCTTTAGTGCGCTAGTCCCAACCCCTTTTATCTGGGGGGTCAATGATCTACATCACTATGTTACACCAACACTCAAAGCACTGTTTCAAAATTTAGATTGTTCATCTTTAATAATAGATAGAAAGAATTCAATGCCTAAACTCCCTTGGTTTCTCAAAGTTGACCAAATTTAAATGTTTATTACCTTGACATGGTAGACTTGAAAAAAAGAAACTTGTAATACATACTTTATATGAATTAAATGGATTTTCACTTAATATGTGGTGAAAAATGATTTGAATGTAAATGAATATCTTACTTATAAATTAAAATTTTGATAATAAATGTTAAAATTGTTTTAAAAAGATCTTTAGGGACGACAAATGAGAAAGATTGGTACGAACGAATGCCTAGTTAAACCAAAACTTTTAAGCTGATATTCAACCTTATAATCGTTCCGTGTGGAGTGCTTAGCTTGATACAACAATTTATCTTACCTTACCAATGTTGTTTTTTTTTTACAAATATAAATTGAATTGATATACATTGCCCAATAGAGCTGAATATACAAATTAATCAGCCATAAGGCCCAAATATATTAGCCCAAAAGACCCTTCATTTAAATTTACAGATTCAGCCCAAATAACAGTCCAGGCTTTAAACCCGTATCAACAAAATCCAACTTATTCCACGTGTCAAATCACCATTCTTCCAGAGCAACGCTTCTTCCAGAAATCCAAAATGGTGAAAAAAAGGGAAAACAAAAAAAAATGGAAACAAAATTAATTTCTTCATCCCCATTAACAAAAACAAAACTTCGTCATTTCCTCTCTCCTTACTCCAAACCCTTAATCGCCACCTCAATACGTTGCTCCTTATCCACTCCGAACATGTCCAAACCACCGGGAACCGGCGATGACCGGCGGCTCAAAGTAGTGGTGTGCGGCGGCGGAGTCATCGGAGTTTGCACGGCATACTTTCTCGCCAAAAACGGCGCCTCCGTCACCGTCGTTGAACAGTCCTCCGTCGCATGCGCCGCCTCCGGAAAAGCCGGTGGATTCCTGGCCTTAGATTGGTGCGACGGTGGGCCCCTCTCTTCCCTCGCACGTACCAGCTTCAATCTCCACCGTTCATTGTCCGATGAGCTTGATGGGCCTTCATCCTACGGTTACCGTCCACTGGACACCCTAAGCGTGGCAATTGATGAGTCTCATAGTAAACCCAGTAGTAATGTTAAGAATTTACCGTCATGGGTAGATGGGCCAGCCCAGAAATCGAAGCCCATTGGGACGGCCCAAACGACGGCCCAAGTGCACCCCCAGTTGTTCACGAGGTGTTTGATGACGAATGCGGTGGAGAAGTATGGAGCAGAGGTGGTGATTGGGAGGGTGGATGAAGTTGGTTTTGATGAAAAGGATGAAGGGCGAGTTGACTCGGTTGTTTTGAATGATGGACGAGTTCTTTATGCTGACTCGGTTGTGTTGGCTCTTGGGCCTTGGTCTTCTAAGTTGGCTTTAGTGTCTTCGTTGTTTAGAGTTTATGGGCTTAAGGCCCATAGTATTGTTCTAGAGCCCAAAGAGCCTGATCTTATCTCGCCTCATGCGTTGTTTCTCACTTATTATCCAGCCCATGGTGGTAGGCCCATGGACCCTGAAGTCTATCCTCGGCCCACTGGTATAGCTAATTCTATCTTTATTATTGCATTCTTAATTTGATTATTGCATTATAAAGTCAATATTTGATTATTGAATTATTGATTATTAAGTCATAAGTTACAATTTTACAATGTCATTATTTTTAGGTGTGTTTGTGATTTTACTTGTATTAGCATAGTGGCATAATGCCATATTTTGGTGAATTATTCTTGAAGTGTGGGATGCTATGGTAAATTTTCTTAATTTTGTTTCTATTGATGAGTTAGGTTTCGGTCTCGATTGAAGACATCGTAGCTATTGTGTATCTCAACGGCCGAGTTTTGGTCGTTTTGTTCCCCTTGCCGGTTTAAGATAGTAGAATTATGGCACATTGAATACTGCATAATATAGTGGAGTTGTATGTTTTAACTAAAAGTAGTGAGTATTGAACTATCAGTGAATGGTTGGTATACTCACTACATATATCAATATATGTAGTAGTGAATGTCACATTTGATTTGGGATCAATGTTCAATACATTAATATAAGGAACTTTCATTCTCTTAGTTACATCGCCACCATATGTTCAATCTAGTCTCTTTGAACATACAGAGTATATGCTAGTGCATCAGTGCCTTTAGTAGCATTGTTAAGGTGTTTGCTATTTCTGATATTATAAGATTACGCATCAAGTGAGCAATTAAGTATCGATTCAGGGGGATGATCAACAATCGATTTAGGCAAGATTGAGTAATTTCATTGTTGAAGATTCAAATTGTTTTAAGGCATGTAATTCACTGCTGAAGCTTGGCTAATCATGTGATGGCTTATCATAAATAATATTCTTTCACAGGTGAGGTGTACATTTGTGGGATGTCATCAACAGAGGAGGTGCCAGATGATCCGGAGCAGGTTACACCCAATCCAGAATCAATAAAAATCCTCAAACAAGTGGCCGGGAATGTTTCCACACATTTAAAGGAAGGGGAAGCACAGGTTACAGCAGAGCAAGCATGTTTCTTGCCATCCACTGATGACGGTGTTCCAGTAATTGGTGAGCTTCCGGGCATGAAAGGATGCTTCGTAGCAACTGGGCATAGCTGCTGGGGCATCCTTAATGGGCCAGCAACAGGAGCTGCATTGGCTGAACTTGTTATTGCCGGTAAAACTAGTATTGCTGATCTTAGTCCGTTTAGTCCAGCAAGGTTCGTTCTTAAAAGTAAAAGGTAATGAAGCTGTACATTAGCAGTGAGATACTGCAATATTACAACAATCATATTAGCACTTAGCAGTTGTTTGGTATTTGCATGATGTATATTGTATATCCTGGTCCTGAATATACAAATGGCTTCAACAGTATGTAACATTCTGTAAGACTATAACTGAATTCAGGTCTTCAGGACAGTATTTTATAGTGAGCAGTAAATTTAGATGAAGAAATTAATGAAGGCCTTAATTTCTGAACCAAACTATGATTATCTTTTTTTTGTGGAATAAGTACATGTTCTATGGACACTATGGATAGTACAATACGAACTACGGAGTACAAAGTACTTGTGTGTTACAATTGTGGAGTAATATTTAAAACGTGACAATCCTTTGTGGCTCTCTATAACACGAGGTTCCTACAAAAATTTAAAAGAGACCTTAAATTTTTTTTCTACACACAGAATTAGAAGTTTAGAGACTTTGGACCAATTGAGTTGGAGATGGTGTCTATTGTCTGGTGATCTGGTCTGGCTGGAAGCCCAAGGTCAACTCTCTCGGGCTTTGAAATAAGAAATAAAAAAAGGAGAGTTCCAAAGTCAAAAATCTACTCGTACCATTTTGGGCTATTAAATGCTCGATAACTTTGAAGTTTCAAAGTCAAAACTTCATGTATAAACTAATACGACCAAAATCCAATTAGAAACGAGAAAAGTCTTTTTATTAGCTCGTGTAGTAATTTATCATTGTGCTTCTTTATGTAAGTTGTACTCCGTACTACAAGTTTTAAAATTTGTAAGACAAAAAATGGTCCCTTGTTGCATTTGTAACCAACCTACTCATTTATTGCATTATCCATTTATTAATACAAATTATGGCTTGGTGCTCCCAAGGCAGGTATAAATGTTTCACAGACGAGCTGCAAAACGCTATCGGAAAATTCTGTTATTTTCTCGTTTTGTTTTATCTACATGTTACACTTATTAGAAGTCGGTTGGTGGTTGTTGATATTGTATACTTCGTATTTATCAAGTTTATTGTTGAAGTCCTTGAGGATTGTAGGCAACTTAGGTCTCCTTTATATTAATATTTACTACAATATATATAGTACATCAAAGAATTGTACGAGAATTTAATTGTATTATTTCTGTACTCTTATTTGTTTTTTTATCTAACCTAGAGCTGCCAATTCGGGTAAACGGGTCGGGTTTAGGTCGGATAAGAGTGAGTCGGGTTAACTCAGGTCGGGTCAATTCGGATTAATTCCATAACCTATGCGGGTTTGGGTTGGGTCATGCTTGAGTGGGTCACGTCGGGTCATACTTCTTATCGGGTTTAGGTCGGGTTACTAACCAGTCGGGTTACATTCGAGTCGGGTGAACAATAGGTTGAGTTTTCACGGGTTAAAACGGGTTAGGGTAATTCTGGTGTTCAAGTCGGGTTTGGTTCAAGTCAATAATTTGCGGGAAAGAATCAGGTCGGGTCATTCTCGGGGTTGAGTCGGGTTCGGTTCAAGTCAAGAATTTGCGGATTATAATCAAGTCGGGTCATTCTCGGGTTCAAGTCGGGTTCGGTTCAAGTCAATAATTTGCGGGTTATAATCAGATTGGGTTATTTTCAAGTCGGGTCATTCTCGGATTCAAGTCGGGTTATGTTCAAGTCAATAATTTGCAGGTTACAATCAGGTCGGGTCATTTCTAAGTCATGACATATTCGAGTTCAACTAACTATAAATAGATAACTATCATTTTTATTAAGCTAATTATTATTTCCCTTGACTATAATATATATGACAATATGCTAGGGAACTATAGTCTATAATTTAGGGAGATAATTATCTCTTTTGACCATACAACAAATATATACTATATTTAACTCTTAAATTTGAGGATAATGCTCCTTTCTTTTGCTGGCTGGACCGACTTAGTCTCCCTAGACAAAATGCTTTGATCAATATATTGCATTTAAGGTGATTTGAAATTGGGTCAGAAACTATTTGGGTTGAATTTAGATCGGGTCAATAACAAGTCGTGTTAATTTCGAGTTCGATTAGTAACAGATCGGGTTAAATTTTTGAGTTGAGTAAGTAATAGGTCTGGTAAAATTCGGTTCGGGTCAATAACAAGTCGGGTTGAATTTGGGTCAGGTCAATAACAAGTCGGGTTGATTTCGGGCCGGGTTTGTAACAGGTTGGGTTAAATTCGGGTTGGGTTAGGAACGGGGCAGGCTGAATTTAGGTCAGGTTAGTAACAATTCGGGTTAAAATCGGGTGTTGACGGGTTAAACGGGTTATGGTCAATTTCGGTTCAAGTCAGGTTCGGTGCAAGTTAATTAAATTGGCTGTTGTAAACAGTAAATCGATACAAATTGTAAACTAGTAAATTGGTCGCTTAAAAACAAATTGGTCGGTTCCACACACCCAATTGGACCCCCGTATGATATTAAGTATCGTGGGAAACATTGTGGCTATTTTAATTTCCGGGCAAAAAAAAGTCAAAAAATTCCAAAATTGAAGGCTTGCTAATATCCACGATTTTTGAGAAATTTTGGAGGTTTCGGGGCCCGGTGTCGAAAAGCCTTGAGATTTTAGGGAATACATCTCGGGGTCAAGAATGACGTTTGGAACCAAATACGATCATTATATGTTGTCATAAATGTTCGTGGTAGGCTTGATTTAATGAAATCGGTGCAAGTTATAAACCGGTAAATAGACCGTTTAAAGGCAAATTGGATGGTTGCACTCACCCAATTGGACTCTCGGAATGTATTAGGAACCATGGTAAACATTTCGGCAATTTATATTTTCGGCGAAAAAAAGTAAAAAAATTCCAAAATTGAAGGCTAATATCCACGTTTTTTGAAAATTTTTGAAGGTTTCGAGGACCAGGGTAGAAAAGTCTTGATATTTAAGGGGATACATCTCGGGGTCATATAATTCCGTTTGGAACCATATATGATCATTATAGACATAAATGTTCGTAGTATGCTTGAGTAATGAAATCCGTGCAAGTTGTAAATCGGTAAATTGGTCGTTTGAAGACAAATTGGAGGGTTCCACCTATCCAAATGGACTTCCTAAAGATATTAGGGACCATGGTAAAAATTTCGGAAATTTTTATTTACGGGCGAAAAAAGTCAAAAATTACAAAATTGAATGCTAATATCCATGCTTTTTGAGAAATTTCGGAGGATTCAGGGCCCGGTGTCGAAAAGTCTTGAAATTTTAGGGGATATATCTCGGGGTCATATAATGCCGTTTGGAGCCATTTATGATCATTATATATTGTCATAACTGTTCGTCGTAGGCTTGATTTAATGAAATTGATGCAAGTTGTAAATCGGTAAATTGGCTGTTTAGAGGCAAATTGGATAATTCAAACCACCCAGTTGGACTCCCAAAGGAGATTAGGGAGCATTGTAAAATTTTTAGACGATTTTTATTTCTAGGCGAAAAAAGTCAAAATATTCCAAAATTAAAGGCTTATATCCACGTTTTTTGAGAAATTTTAATTTGGAGGTTTCGGGGCATGGTGTCAAAAAGCCTTTAGATTTTAGGGAATAAATCTCAGGGTCATATAATGATGTTTGGAACCATAAATGATCATTATATGTTGTCATAAATGTTCGAGGTAGGCTTGATTTAATGAAATCAGTGCAAGTTATAAACTGGTAAATATGTCGTTTTAAAGGCAAATTGTATGGTTGCACCCACCCAATTGGATTCCCGAAGGGTATTAGGAACCATGGTAAACATTTCGGCAATTATTATTTCCGTGCGAAAAAAGTCTAAAAATTTCCAAAAATAAAGGCTAATATCCACGCTTTTTATGAAATTTTGGAGGTTTCGGGGCGGGTATTGAAAAGCCTTGAGATTTTAGGGTATACATCTTAGAGTCATATAATGTCGTTTGGAACCATATATGATCATTATTTGTTGTCAAAAATGTTCGTGGTAGGCTTGAATTAATGAAATTAGTGCAAGTTATAAACCGATAAATGGTAGTTTAAAGGCAAATTGCATGGTTCCATCCACAAAATTGGACTACTGAAGGGTATTAAGGAATATGGTAAACATTTCGACATTTTTTATTTTCGGGCGAAAAAAGTCAAAAATTTCCAAAATTAAAAGTTAATGTCCACGCTTTTTGAGAAATTTTTGAGGTTTCGGGGCCCAGTGTCGAAAAGCCTTGAGATTTTGGGAAATACGTATGGGGGTCATATAATGTCGTTTGTAACCATATATGATCATTATATGTTGTCATAGATTTTCGTGGTAGGCTTGAGTTAATGAAATTGGTGCAAGTTGTAAACTGGTAAATTGGTTGTTTAAAGGCAAATTGGATGGTTCCACCCAACCAATTGACTTCCGGAGGGTATTAGGGACCATGGTAAACATTTCAGGAATTTTTATTTTCCGGCGAAAAAAGTCAAAAAAATTCCAAAATTGAATACCGTTTTTGAGAAATTTTGCAGGTTTCGAGGCCCGGTGTCGAAAATCCTTTAAATTTGATACATCTCGGGGTAATATAATGCCGTTTGGAAACGTTTATAATCATTCTATGTTGTCATAAATGTTTGTGGTAGGCTTGATTTAATGAAATCGGTGCAAGTTGTAAACTGGTAAATTGGTCATTTAAAGACAAATTGGATAGTTCAACCCACTTAATTGGACTTCTGGAGGGTATTAGGAACCATGGTAAAAAATTCGGCAATTTTTATTTACGGGAGAAAAAAAGTCAAAAAATTCAAAAATTGATCCACGCTTTTTGAGAAATTTTGGAGGTTTCGGGTCACGGTATCGAAAAGCCTTGAGATTTTAGGAAATAAATCTCGAGTCATATAATGACGTTTGGAACCATATATGATCATTATATGTTGTCATAAATGTTTGTGGTAAGCTTGAGTTAATGAAATCGGTGCAAGTTATAAACCGGTAAATTGGTCGTTTATATGCAAATTGGATGGTTCAACCCACCCAATTGGACTCCTGGAGGGTATTAGAGACCATGGTAAATATTTCGGCAATTATTATTTTTTACGGGCGAAAAAAAGTCAAAAAATTCCAAAATTAAAATCCACGCTTTTTGAGAAATTTGTGATATTTCGAGACCCGGTGTCGAAAAGTTTTGAGATTTTATGGGATACATCTCGGGGTCATATAATGCCGTTTGGAACCATAAATGATCATTATTATATGTTGTCATAAATGTTCGTACGTAGTAGGCTTGAGTTAATTAAATCGGTCCAAGATGTAAACCGGTAAATTGGCCGTTTAAAGGCAAATAGGATGGTTCCACCCACTCAATTGTACTCCTGAACGGTATTATAGACTTTGATAAACATTTCGGAAATATTTTTTTTCGGGTGAAAAAAAGTAAAAAAATTCCAAAATTGAAGGCTAATATCCATGTTTTGTGGTTAATTTTGGATGTTTTGGGGCCTAGTGTTGAAAAGCCTTTAGATTATAGGCGATATATCTCGGGGTCATATAATGTTGTTTGGAACCATATATGATCATTATATGTTGTCATAAATGTTTGTGGTAGACTTGAATTAATGTAATTGGCTCAAGTTGTAAACCGGTAAATTGGCCGTTTAAAGGCAAATTTGATGGTTCCACCCACCCAATTGGACTCTCAGAGGGTATTAGGGACCACGGTAAACATTTCGGCAATTTTTATATCTGGGTGAAAAAAGTCAAAAAATTCCAAAAATTGAAGGCTATTATTATCCACACTTTTTGAGAAATTTCAAATGTTTCAAGGCCCGGTGTCGAAAAGTATTGAGATTTTAGGGGATACATTTCGAGGTCATATAATTCCGTTTGAAACCATATATGATCATTATCTATTGTCATAAATGTTCAATTCGTGGTAGACTTGAATTAATGAAATCGGCTCAAGTTGTAAACCGGTAAATTGGCCGTTTAAAGGCAAATTTGATGGTTCCACCCACCCAATTGGACTCCCGGAGGATGTTAGGGACCATGGTAAACATTTCGGCAATTTTTATATCTGGGTGAAAAAAGTCAAAAAAATTTCAAAATTGAAGGCTATTATCCACACTTTTTGAGAAATTTCGAATGTTTCAAGGCCCGGTGTCGAAAAGCATTGAGATTTTAGGGGATACATTTCGGGGTCATATAATTCTATTTGAAACCATATATGATCATTATCTAT
This sequence comes from Chenopodium quinoa, assembly GCF_001683475.1. Lineage (NCBI taxonomy): Eukaryota > Viridiplantae > Streptophyta > Magnoliopsida > Caryophyllales > Amaranthaceae > Chenopodium > Chenopodium quinoa. The sequence continues at coordinate 6,477,301 of NW_018743574.1, read as the reverse complement.
TGTCATAAATGTTCAATTCCTGGTAGGCTTGAGTTAATGAAATCGGTGTAAGTTGTAAACCGGTAAATTGATTGTATAAAGGCAAATTGGATGGTTCCACCCAACCAATTGGACTCCCGGAGGGTATTAGGGACCATGGTAAACATTTCAGCAATTTTTATTTCCGGGTGAAAAAAAGTCAAAAAAATTCCAAAATTGAAGACTAATATCCACGTTCTTTGAGAAATTTTGGAGGTTTCGGGTAGAATTGTTGATTCGGTAAACAGGTCGGGTTTGGGTCGATAAGATTGGGGTGGGTCAACTCGGGCCGGGTCAATTCGGATTAATTCCATAACCTATGTGGGTCGGGTTTAATTTGGGTTGAGTCATACTTTAGTCGGGTCATACTTCTTATCGGGTTTGGGTCGGGCTAATAACAGGTCGGGTTAAATTCGGGTCGGGTGAACAATAGGTCAGGTTTAATTCGGGTTTTCATGGGTTAGGGTAATTCTCGGGTTCGAGTCAGGTTCGATTCAAGTCAGTAATTTACGGGTTACAATCCGGTTGGGTTCGGTTCAAGTCAGTAATTTACGGGTTCAAGTCAGAAACGATCATTAATTTAAAAGGTAAAAAAAAATGATAAGTAATTTTTTTTTAATTTTTAAAATTTCATTTTTAATTTTTAAGTACGAAACGATTTCAAAGTAAAACCGTTAAAAAAATAGTATTTCCTCTGTCAAAGTAAACGAAATTGAACTGATACATTGTACTGTAGTATTATTTCCCTTGTCTTTTCGTCAAACAAATTACTATACACGTAATGGTTCAACTTCTTCATGTTTCAAAAGAAGTTAGATGAGTTGAAGTTAGAAGCAATCGGTTAGTGGGTTTAATGAGAGGCATGTGAAAAATAATTGAGAAAGGACATATCTTATTACTTAAAGTTGGGCCTTCTTCAGGAATTATTTGTAATACATTAGACTTGGTTTCAAGTTACTATGCTGTTGTGATCTGTCCACTGCTTAGCTTCAACATGCATAAACCACCAAAAATGGAAACCTGCTCTTTTATTTTTAGAAAACGCAGGGACTCATTTATGGAGGTGTATGTTGAAGAAACGAAAACCCAGAAAAGCGTAGCAATTAGGACAGCAACTGAGTGGAACTCAAAGATTGAAGAAACGAAGAGAAAACCCTAGACAGTGAAGATGAGAAAACCCAGAAATATGAAGAACACCGTATTCCAGAGTCTAGAGTGTTCTTGGGTTAGAGAAGAAAGTGATTTGATGTGATGATGTTGGGTGGGTAGGTAGATTAGGTTAGGAAATCAGAATTTTATTTTTTTGTTTGAAAATACGTAGTATTAGTGTTAATTAGGTTAGATAATTAAATAAGATTAGAGATATAATCTGATTTTATAAATAAATAAGTAAGGGTAAAATGGTCATTTTACACATAAAAATTTACTAAAAACGGAAGAAAAATTAAAAGTTGCAGATAATGCTGGGCGGCCAAAAATGGCAAAAGTTGCAAATAATAGCGACCGGAGGGAGTATCTTGTTGAGGGCTTGCATTAATCATGATTCATGAGTCTTTTATGTTACTTTGCTAAATTCCAACCAAATCAAACTTTATTCGGGTCTATTTGATTCTGGTATAGCTATAATTTAAAATCGGACTAACTTAAACCACTTTTGCATGTTCACAAGATCTAATTCAATCTTGTAAAACCTTAAAGTATGAGATTGTTAATGATATTTTGTTTTTATAAATAAAACCAAGTCGGCTATTGTGGTGTTCGAGTTCAACTCTTTTATTGTTGTTTAATTTGCCATGATTGTTCATGTTTAAAACTTTACTTTACTTGGTTCGTTCAATTATATGTACGACCCCTTTATGTATAATATGCTATTTTTGGAGATTGTATAGCTTTCTACTAGATCTCGATTGCTGCTTCATGGCATCAAACCATATGTTTAAATGTTTATACTTTAGGTGACCACGAGAATAAACATACATCTGCATAAGATATTCTATGTTCACTCTTTCATGTGGTGGCATTAGAGCTTGCGCCATTCATGTATCATGTGCGACATCGTTTTAAAAGCCAGACATTTTGTTTGATTTCTTTCGATTCACATGTTAATGTGACACATTTGCACGTACTCGTGATATTATAGCCCCCATGCATGCAACTTTTTTCTACAACAAATATTTACTGCTTATAAATTGATTTCTGTGTAATATGATATGTGAAAGACATAGATTATGTTTGATAATCGGTGTTTAATTAGCTGTCAGCTAGATGATTTATTATTGATTTGACTAGTTATTTATGTAAAAGTATTTGATAATAGTTATTGAATGATAGCTAATTCATTGTCGAATGACCAATCAGGATAACAAAGTTTAGTGTTTATTAAGAGTTATTGAGCTTCGCACTAACTATACACTTAATAGCACTTTTATTTTTGCAATATGCTTAAGGTAGTTTAACTTACAATACTTTGACTATTGCATTATTCATACAAGATTACAAGGTATACTAAGTGTCTGTTCTGTTCAGCTCCATTTCAGTTCAGTTCAGCTCCAATCAGTTCAGTTTAGTTCAATTGCTAATTTCCTTTCTCATAAACAATTCATTTCAGCTATATTCAGTTCAGTTCAGTTCAGCCCCAATCAGTTCAGTTCAGTTCAGTTGTTTTCAGTAAATCGAAACAGACCCAAACTTATTACGCTACAATACACTTCTACAGCATTATTCCTATAATATAATCAATATAAATTGATCAGGTTATGTAAAATTATTGCGGTGAATTTGACTTTTACTTATACATTTTATGTTAGTGGTGAATGGTTGTACATGACATTATTTACATATATGATGTTTGTTATAGAATTCTGAATAACAAAGTGTTTTAAGTATTTTAAAAATGGAGGGGAAAAAAAAACTTAAGTATTTTAAAAATTGACCTTTTTGGCGAATAATGTGTACAAATTATTATTAAGTCTCAATATACCAATTTTATGATTAGAAGGATCTGAAGTAATATAATGTAAATAACATATATGTAGTAATAATTATAAAGAGTATTTCAATCAACAAATAAAATACAGTGGAGCGAGTATAATTCCCATCAAAAGAAAAATATGTATCATAAGTCGTAACCCTTATAATTAATTTTAGATAGAGGGCGTACATGATATTACACAAAACTCGATCGTGTAAATTCAGCATACTATAGGGCTTAGACAGGAAGCTAAGTAAAAACAGCACAAAATTAGTACTCGTACACAAAAGACTGGAGAATAAGCTAAATAGTTGTTTAATTAATGGGTAACAAACACGAAGAAATGGATTTGCGGAGATGCGTTTACTTATTTCACGGGGACGACTTCATATATCGATGCAATTTTTGGAGTTTCGTTCAATTACACAACTAGTTTTCCCATCAAAGTTTTCAAAGCAAGCTGTTCTTCGAATTGAATAAATAAAAACCAATTTTAATTAAAATTTGTTTCCCACATTCACTACAAGATATTATATCAAAGAGGGCAATTTAAATCACCCTCTTAGGTTCAAATTTCGCCCTATTAAGCAAAGAGGGCGATTTTAAAATCGCCCCCAAGTCGCCCTATTAGCTTCGTCCTATTAGCTTCAAAGGGCATACAAATTTTTCGCCCTCTTTGTTAAATATCAAAGAAGGTAAAATTTTTCGCCCTCTTTGATCAAAATCAAATAGGGCAAAAATTTCGCCCTCTTTGATCAAAATTAAATAGGGCAAAAATTTCGCCCTCTTTGATCAAGATCAAATAGGACAAAAATTTCGCCCTCTTTGATTGAATCAAGCAAGACGAAATGTTTCTTTGCCCTCTGAAAACAACTCAAACAAGTCAATTGATATTGCCCTCCTTGCTCAAATTTCGCCCTGTTTGATCAAATTTTAAAGGGCAAAACCAAAGTCGCCCTCTTTGTTCAATTTTTAGTTTTTAAAAAAAATAATTCTAGGAGTATTAACAAAAGTATTTAATTGAAAAAAAAAAACGAAAGTATTTAATAATTCTAGGACATTTAGTTAATATAAATTCTAATTTTGTCATTATATATTCTAATTTTGTCATTATATATACAAAAGTATTAACCAAGTTTTCCAAAAAGCAATTATTTAATAATTCTAGGACATCTTTTCATCTTTGCATCTTCAAGCATCCCCTTTTTCCATCCAAGAAATGCAACCAGCCTTTGGTGTCCTCCATCCCCAAAACATCAGCACACTGACTTGATCCCCTAACTGCAAACATGATAGAAACAAGCTGAATGTAAATTAATATAAGAATATATTAGTAGCAATGTAGGAACTTGATGATGAATAATGACTATGATTACTATAAGAGGCAACTACTCGGAGCTAAAAAAAATCAGACCACACTTGATATGATACAAAAACACCCAAATATCAAAGTAGAAAAAGATACTTTGTATAAAATATTACCTTTATCAAGCATCAAGGCTGTTTGGGTCCAATTTAGTCCAATTGGGCCTAGGCATTAAATGATCCAATTAAAAGCCCAAGGTCAAGGTTCAACTCTCCAATTGTGCTAAAGTCAAAGGTCAGCCCTCAAAGCAAGCCAATTGGGCTAAGGCCCAACCTCTCCATGTATGAAGAGGTATAAAAGCCATCAATATTCATACATTCAGATATACATTGACAGATTCATATATTTTCATAGATTCATATATTCTCATATACTCAAATAAAGCCTCAAGCAACAAATTCTCTGGCATATTGTTCTCTTTCTACACATTGTACTGACTTTAGCATCGGAGGGGCCTTCCTCGGCAACACCCCCGAGGCTAGTTTACGTGTGTTTACTGTGCAGGAAACCTTCGGCCCAACATAACTTGGACCGAATCCAGTCTTCTCCGTTTCAGCGGACCTCCGGCAAGGTCCCATTGTTTTCACCCGAAACAATTTGGCGCCGTCTGTGGGGAAAACTTTCAAAAATCTTTAAGCCAAATTTCTAACCAAGATCATCTTGCAATTATCTTAGTAGCAATGGCTAAGAACCGCAAGAGCAAAAGCCTCCGTCAAGGAGCGGGCGAAAAGCCTAAAACCCCTACACCATCACCCTCGCCGGACCGGAACTCTCCCAAGGGTGCCAGCTCGGGGGGAGGATCATACAAGGAGGATTCCCTTTCTCCCGTAATTCATGACTCTCATTATAGGCCGAGTCACTCTCGGTCTAGCAGGGGTGAGTCCGATCATAGGACACACTCAGTGCCCCAAAGCCAACCATCGGCTGTGCGCCCTCATTCCCATACTCGGCCGAGGACCCCTTTGACGGGGCCCAGCTTGGAAGAGGTGGCAAGAGCGCTGGCAGTGCTCATGGAGGCGATGAGGGCACAAAATATGCCACCACCTCGTGATCGAACTCCTCCGCATACCCGACATCAGCGGAGGAAGTTAGACCATGATGGTGGGAAGCTTCCTTCCTTCCGGGAACTGGAAGAGTGGGAAGAGGATTCCTGGAAAAATGAAAAAGAGAGGAAAAAGAACCCTCAATTTTTAAAAGGATCCTCATCCTCAAGACCAGAAGCGCATAAGAGCAGCAGCTCAGCTTCTCGGCCAGAGTTTACTCACCGAGAACCTGAGACTGTTCGCCGAAGCGTCCTCGACCGACTTGGCGGCAAGGAACCGCGCGTGCGCAGTCGTCTCTCGTTCCCTGCAGCCGAGGCCCAGACTTCCCAGCCAGGGACGAAAACCACTCCTACCTCTCTAAGAGGGCGGAGCGCGGTCCCTTCGGCCAGGAACAAGGGCAAGGTCGTTATGCTACCCGCCAGTTCACCATTCGAGCAATGGATACTGGAAGAGCGCGTGCCCACGGTTAAAATACCGTCGCACATCACATATGACGGGACCTCGGATCCGAAGGATCATGTGGCCTCGTATGAGACTCATATGCATCTTTGCCCCAGATCCGAAGCGACTTGGTGCAAATATTTCCCAACCACTCTCAAGGGGGTCGCGCAAGCGTGGATCTCCAAGGGAGTAAGGCAAGGCTCCATAACAGGGTGGGATGATCTGTCCTCCAAGTTCAGGAGCAAGTTTTCCACGGCAAACCGCCGAGAGAAGACTACTGCAGAGCTCATGAGTCTACAACAGGGGAAAACCGAAAGCCTCCGAGACTATCTGACCCGTTTCAGTAACGAGTCATCCAGCGTCTCTCAGCTGGACCAGGGGCTAGCCGTTTTTGCAATGCATAATGGACTTCAGCCCGGAAAGTTCCTAGACTTCATGGTCATGCATACCCCGCAGACCTTGGAGGAAGCTCTGAATGTCTCGGATAAGTTCATCCGAGCCGAAGAATGGAACAAAGCGAAAACCCAACCTCAATTTGGGGGAGGGAAACAAAGACAAATACCCTTGTCTGAAGGCCAAGGCCATAAGGCAAAGGGAAAGTCAAAGGCCTCGGAGCAATCTTTGGCCAGCGACCCAAAGAAGGAAAAATCTGCCTCATACACAGGCAGATACGAGTCCTACACTCCGCTCTCTCTTCCACGCGCCAAAATTTACAGCGTGACGAAGGAGGAGCAGAGTTACCGAAAGCCGAGACCACTCTCAGAGTGGTATCAGCGAAAAAATAAAAATCAGTGGTGCGAGTTCCACGAGTCTTCGGGACACAACACTGAGGAGTGTATCCAACTGAAGGACCAGATAGAGGACATGGTCCGGAAGGGATACTTGAAAAAATACATCGCGGATCACCGCGAGAAAAAAGAATCCGAGAAGTCAGCAAAGGACTCTCGGCAAGATCTCGACTTCCCCCGGAAGAACAGTAAAAAGCCGGAGGGGAAATTCCCTCCGATCAATGTTATCTCGGGAGGAATATACTCTCGGAGGGAGCACAAGCGACACCTTAGAGCTTTGACTCACCAGGTGAACAACGCTGACATTCAATCTCCCCAGTCGCCGGTGCCGAACATGACGTTCACAGCCGCCGACTGCCGGGGGATTACGTTCCCTCACGAGGATCCGTTGGTGATCATCGCCACGGTGGCCAACCACGACGTCAGTAAGGTCCTTGTTGACGGTGGCAGCGGAGCAAACATTCTGTTCCGAAAGGCCTACAATCAAATCAAGCTGAAGCCCAAGCATCTTACGCCGGTACCCTACCCGGTATCCGGGTTCAACGGGGCTTCAACTTATCCAGATGGGAAGGTGACACTTCCTGTCACCATCGGCTGCGATGAGGCAGCCAGGAACGTCATGATTGAATTTTTGGTCATTGACGCTCCTTCAGTGTACAACGTGATTTTGGGGAGACCCGTAATTCATGAGATCCAAGGGGTCGTCTCAACTTATCATCAGCTGATGATTTACGTCTCAGACGCCGGCTTCCCCGAAAGGATACAGGGCAACCAAAAGGACGCCCGAAGGTGCAACTACCTCAAACCATCCAATAGTCGCCCAGATGACAAGGATGAGGAGGAGAAAGAAAAAGAAAGAGAGCCGAGCACAAAAAAGCCGAAAGGCCAAAGTGCTTCGGCCCAAGGATCTGTACCCAGAGATAAAGGGCCCGAAAGGGAAAAGGCTAACTCTTCAGCTGAGCCGCAAGACTCAGAGAGCCAGCCGAAGTACAAAAAGACTGGGACACCTGCCGACATTGGCAGCAGGTCAGATTATGAAGAGTCCAGTCCATCAGCAATGGACATGGACCAACAGACTGAAACAGTTGAGTTGGCCGAAGGAGACGTTGAGAAATGTGTAACAATCGGGATGAACCTTGATCCGAACACCCGTTGTGAACTTATTCAGCTCCTTCGGGACAACAGAGATGTGTTTGCTTTCTCGGCAGCTGATATGCCCGGGATAAGTTCAGACCTCATCTCCCATAAGCTTAATGTTGACCCGACGTGTCGACCAGTTAAGCAAAAGAAGCGGAATTACTCCGCCAATAAGAACCGAGACATCGCAGCCGAGGTCAAAAAATTGTTGGAGGCAGGATTCATCGAACCTTGCCAATATCCAGAATGGCTGGCAAATGTGGTGATGGTTCAGAAGCCCAATGGTACCTAGAGGATGTGCGTTGACTTCACGGACCTAAATAAGGCTTGTCCGAAGGATTTCTATCCCTTGCCGAGGATCGATCAGCTAGTCGATTCGACAAGTGGCCATGCCTTGCTTAGTTTCATGGACGCATTCTCGGGGTATCATCAGATCTTCATGCACCCCGACGATCGAGCAAAGACAGCATTCGTCACGAACGCTGGGGTGTACAATTACAAAATGATGCCCTTCGGATTGAAAAATGCGGGGGCAACCTATCAAAGGCTGGTGGATCAAGTTTTTGCCGATCAAAAGGGCCGAAACATGGAAGTCTATGTTGACGATTCGATCGTCAAAAGCAAAAAACCAGAGGACCATGTAAAGGACCTGGCTGAAACTTTCGCCACCTTGAGAAAGCATCAAATGAAGCTGAATCCGAAGAAGTGTGTCTTCGGCGTGAAGTCAGGGAAATTCCTTGGGTTCATAGTCAGCAAAAGGGGGATTGATGCCAATCCCTCTAAAGTCAAAGCGGCGCTCGACCTTCCTGAGCCGAAAACGAAGCGGGATGTTCAGCGGCTCACCGGAAGAATGGCAGCCCTCTCAAGGTTCATTTCCAGAGCTTCAGATAAGGGGTTACCTTTCTTCAAAGCCCTGAAACTCCCGAAAACAAAAGAGCTCGTTTGGGAGGAAGAGCAAAAAGACGCCTTTAAACAGCTTCGGGAGCATCTGGCTCAACTCCTAACGCTGGCTAGCCCAGCTGAAGGAGAAACTTTGTACCTATATGTGGCCGTTAGCCCAGCCACCATCATCGCAGTATTGCTGAAGGAAGAAAGTAAAAGTCAGCAACCGATCTACTTCGTCAGTCATACACTAACGGATGCCGAGACTCGCTATCCTCTACTCGAGAAAGTCGCTTTCGCGATAGTAGTAGCTGCTCGGAAGCTGAGGCCCTATTTTGATTGCCATCAGATAGTGGTCTTAACTGATCAGCCGTTGGAAAAAGTTCTCGGCAAGGTTGAAAAATCTGGTAGGCTAGCCAAGTGGGCTTTTGAGCTCACTGAATTCAGCATCAGCTACCGTCCGAGGGCTGCCATTAAGGCTCAAGCCCTAGAGGATTTCTTGGCCGAATGCTCATACCAAGAAGCGCTAGACAGTGAAAAGAAAGTCTGGACCGTGTTTACGGATGGATCTTCCACCGAAAACGGTTCGGGGGCAGGAGTAGTGATAACTTCTCCCGAAGGCAAATCCTTTGAGTATGCACTAAAGTTTTCCTTTAAGGCCTCGAACAATGAAGCCGAGTATGAGGCAGCAATCGCCGGCCTAGAATTGTGCATCTCCCTGGAAGCCGATCATGTCTGCCTAAAAACAGACTCTCAGCTAGTTGCATATCAGATCAGTGGCAGCTACGAGGCCAAAGAGCCCTCCATGATAGCTTACCTTGCCAAGATCAAATCAGTCATTGCAGAGCTGAAAACTTTTGAGGTTCAGCTGATCCCAAGGGGTCAGAATACTCAAGCCGATGCACTCTCCAAACTTGCCTGTTCATCTCTTACCGAGCTGAACAGATCTGTATATGTAGAAGTGCGTCGAGAGAGAAGTGTCGACGAAGCACCTGAAGTGTGCTGCGCTGACCCAGAGCCTAGTTGGATGGACCCCATCCTAGCTTTCAAGCTTTGGGGAGAAACTCCCGAAGATAAAGCTTTGGCCTCCAAGATGAAGAGAACCAGCTCTAGGTTCATTGTCTTCAGGGGGGAACTTCTGAAAAAGTCCTTCTCAGCCCCATTGCTGAAATGCGTGAGACCAACAGATGCAGATTATATCCTACGGGAGATTCACCTCGGCATCTGTGGGAACCACATTGGGGGAAGAACCTTAGCCCACAAGGCATTGAGGACTGGATATTACTGGCCCACCATGATCGCAGATGCTAAGGAGCTGGTTCGGAAATGCGAAAAATGTCAAAAATACGCTCCAGTTATCCATCAGCCAGCAAGGGATCTTCAGCCGATCCTTAATCCACTCCCGTTCGCCCAATGGGGACTGGATATACTGGGACCATTTCCAGAGGTTGTGTACCAGAAAAAATGGCTGATGGTTGGTGTCGACTACTTCAGTAAATGGATCGAAGCCGAAGCAGCCTCGAACATTACAGAGCAAACTGTCAGAAAATTTATCTGGCAGAATATCATCACTCGATTTGGCATCCCGAGAGTATTTGTCTTCGATCATGGGAGGCAATTTGATAACTTGCCGCTGAAGCGGTATACAGATCAGTTCGGCATCAAACTGGCATATTCAGCGGTATGCCACCCGCAAAGTAACGGACAAGCCGAAGCTGCAAATAAACAGATCTTAAATGCCCTCAAGAAGAGGGTGGAAGATCAAAAGTCCAAGTGGCTGGAGGAGCTCCCAGGAACCCTTTGGTCCCTTCGGACAACTGAAAAAGAGGCAACGGACTATTCACCTTTTGAGCTGGTGTATGGTGCCAAAGCCGTTCTTCCAGTGGAAATTGGCTCTGAGAGCCTACGAGTGCACCACTTCTCAGCTGAGAATGAGCGACTGATGAGGGAATCTCTCAATTTCCTCGACGAAGTAAGAGACTCAACCCGAGACAGAATGGCCGCCTATAAGCAGAGAATCAGCAAATTTTATAACCGAAGGGTCCATGCAAGGCCTCTCAAAATTGGAGACCTTGTCCTTCGGAATGCTGCTGCAGTTCAGAAAGGCCGGATCCATGGGAAACTCTCAGCTGCATGGGAAGGACCTTATGAAATTTATGATGAGCTTCAGCCAGGGACATACCGACTTCGACAGTTGGATGGAACTGAGTTGAAAAATCACTGGAACGCTGATGTACTGAAAAAATATCATGTGTAAACCCTTCGGGGCAGAACAATCTTTATAAGTACATTTTGAACTAATGAAAGGCCTTGGAGCCGCCATTTATATAAATGTTTACAACTTTTTATCCTTTCAAAGTTTTCTTTGTTCTATCTACTCTTTAAGGGTTTTTTATTCAGCCTCGTCTAAAACCTTCGCCTTCGGGTAACTGGGTTTCATATTGCTAACAAAACTCGTCTTTTTAAAGAACACTGGTCTTTCAGCTGAAGTCAAACTTCAGTAAGACTTGTTCTCTCAAACTAATGAGTCCATGGACAATTCTGGGATATTGCCTTAACTGAGCCTTGTATCCCAGAGAGCCATTATCCGAAACATTGCCTTAAGTTGGCCCTGTGTTTCGGGTATCCATTTTTCAAAGATAGACAGAAAATCAAGGATAACAGCAACAGTTGAAAATTGTTTAATCAGCCTCGTCTGAAACCTTCGCCTTCGGGTAACTGGGTTTCAGATTGCTGACAAAACTCGTCTTTTTAAAGAACACTGGTCTTTCAGCTGAATTCCAACTTCAGTAAGACTTGTTCTCCAAAGACATGAGTCCATGGACAATTCTGGAATATTGCCTTAACTGAGCCTTGTATCCCAGAAAGCCATTATCCGAAGCATTGCCTTCAGTTGGCCCTGTGTTTCGGATATGCGTCTTTTAAAGAACACAGGTCTTTCAGCTGAAGTCCAACTTCAGTAAGATTGTTCTCCAAAGTCATGAGTCCATGGACAATTCTGGGATATTGCCTTAACTGAGCCTTGTATCCCAGAAAGCTAATATTCGAAGCATTGCCTTCAGTTGGCCCTGTGTTTCGGATACCCATTTTTCAGCTGAAGTCAATCTTCAGTAAGACTTGTATTCCAGAAGCACTGCCTTCAGTTGGCCCTGTGTTTCGGATACCCATTTTAAAGAAGTGAAGAAATTGTTTATTCAGCTGAAGCCATACTTCAATTTCTGGGGGGGCAAGAAGCACTATCAGTGCAAGTTTATGTTCGACAGAATGAAAGAAACAGTAAAGCATTCAAAAACAAAGCAGCTGAAGAAAAGAGCATCAAATTAATAATTTATGCTCAGAAATTGAGCTACAAGTTCAATTAAACTGTATCGGCAGCCGCCCACAAGCGGAAAATAACAGCTGTCGAAATACGTACATAAGCAAAAAAATAAACTGTTGTACGACAAGGCAAGCTGAAGCAAAAAACAAGGCAAAAAATTCAGAAAGCGGCAAGTCTAAAGTTAAGCGCATGATGAACCGCAAGATTCTGAAGACGACTGCCCGAGTTCCTATGCTTCAGCCCGAGGATCAGACTGATCAGAATTGTTGAGCCCCATGGTGGCCTCAGCCCCAGCAGCAGAAGAAGCAGGCTTTGCACTCTGCCGAGCCTCCCTTTCCCTCTGTTCAGCCTCCAACTCCATTCTCTCAGCTTCCTCTTCGGCTTCCTCAGCCTTAAGAATTTCAGCTTCGACTGGAGTTGCATACTTCATATGAGGGTCTTCGGGATTCTGGACCCATTCAGCACATTGGGACCAGTCCAGCTTCGGCTCAGCATGAAGGCAGACTCTTCGGCATACTCTGAACCCGTTTCTGAAACCCAATTCATATTCTTCCTGGGTATAGACACGGACTTTGAGTAGAGCCTCAGCATCAGCCAACTTCTTCTGGGTCTCCTCCAAGTCTTCCTTGGATTTCTTCAGCTCATCGGCGAGCTTGGAGGAGGAACCTTTCAGCTCATTCAGCTCCTGCTGAACTTGGGAAGCCTTTGTCTGAGCCTGGGCCACTTCTACTTTTTTGGCCATCAGTTGATCCTCAGCCTCATGGAGTTTAGCTCTTTGAACTTCAGCAGCAGCAGCAGCCTCTGAGAGTTGGACGTCCCTGGCTTGGAGCAGCTCTTCAGCAGCCATTCTGCTGGCTTCAAGAGCTTCTAGTCGTTGTTGCACTTCAGCTTGTGCAACAGCTCCTTCCTGAATACGGTTCTCAACGGCAACCTTGAATTTGGAGACGTCCACTCCCATGTGCTCCTGGAGGAATTTTTCCCCTTCCATCAGTGGGGGAAAAACTTCCTTCTCCATAGCGTCGCAGAAGGTTTTGAGGGCTTCAGCAGCTTTTTTCTCGTACTCCTCACCCTTCTGCTGCTTCTCTTCAGCTGCTGCTTGCTTCAGCTTAGCAAGCTTTAATTCCTCTTCAGCTACCTTCTTGTCGTGCTCGGCAGCGTCTACCCTATCTTGTAGGGTATCTATCAGCTCTACAGTGAGAGTCTGATTGTGCACGAACTGAAAACAGGAGCACAAGTTAAAAAATAAAAAAGAATAAAAATAGAGCTGAATTTTAGAGGAAATAAAGGCAAGGAAAATCACATGCATCATCAGCAGTTGGTTAGACCTGGCTGGGTCAGGAACTGATCTGCTGGATTCGCCCATCCCAGCAGTGGCCTTCAGCGACCAGATTCTTGCCCTATCTACTTCGGACATGCCAGCAAAATCGCCGAAGTAGGCTGCAGCACCTTCACGGTTCTGACCCCATACGAGGTCCCAGATGTGATCTGGGATTGGAATTTGGGGGGCCGAGAAACCCATTTCTCCAGATTGCAGAGTCTGGAAGGAGGGAAAGGATGACGATGGATCTTGTTTAGCTTTGGATGGCTCAGCATCATCCTTCTCAGAAGAGTCAATTACTATGACCCCTTCTTCTTCAGGGGTGAGGACGAAAGCCTCAACCTCTCTTGCAATGTCTGCCGTGAAACCCTCAGCACTGGGCATCACGGCATCCTTATTTTTTTGCTCAGCAGCACTCTCCTGAATTTCTTCTTGGACCCCTCCCTTAGATTCGGGAGTTCTCTGATCCACCTCCATCTCAGGAGGTGGCGGAGGGGTCTTTTGAGGTGATTGGGGTGGTGGCCGGGGAACCCTCGGCGATCCATTGCCTTCCTCGGGTTCCCTTATTTCAACGCCGATGGTCATCGGCCTCCGCTGAAAGTCATGAGGGCCGATGATGGCCATTCTTCGGCGCCTTTTCTGAAGAGGCTGCTCGTCCATGTCTGAGTCTGAAGACTCTTCTTGTATTTGGTCTTCGGGACGAACAAGGGCTTTCCCTTCTCTGTGTCTGTTACTCTCTTCAGACTGTAACAGACAGAGGGGAGGAAGAATGTGAGTACAAAAAAAAAAAAAAAAAAAAAAAGAAAAAAGAAGAAAGACAAAGTTAAGTCTGAAAGCTTACCGAGGTCTTCAGCAAAGCCTCGTCTTCTTCAGCTGTCCTAGCTGCAGCTTCTTCTTCAGCAGCTCTGGAGGACCCTTCTCCTCCTTCGCAAGCTTCGAGAACCCGTGCAACCTCTTCGGCTGTACGGGCAGCTTCAGCTTCTTCGTCCAGCAGCTGAAACCAGGGGTCTCTCTTCTTCCACCAAGGCTTCTGCCTCCGATACAGAGCAACAGCCTCAATTTGGAAGTGGGAAGAATCTAGATGAACTTCCCTATGCCTCGGTTCAGTGATAGACGGGGCCCGATCAGTTACAACTCGTTCTCGGTTGACACCAAGACGAGCGTAGTTAATGCCAACGTTGGTCTCGTCCCGCTCTGAAAAAGAAAAGGGGAAGGGTCAGTTCAGATAGGTTGGCACAGCATAAAAAAGCGAAGTGAGAGAAGAAAAAGAGATAATTAAAAAGCCTCGGCCCCAGCCGAAGAAGCTTACCATCCTTAAACTTTCGGCTGAGGCCAACAGCTGCTAGCATGTTCTCTTGGAAAACATAATGCGTATCGGGGAGCCAAGTCTCCGGGATATGCTGCATTCGGCCGCTGCCCCCCCGGTTCGGCAGCTTGCCGAAGATATGTTGTTGATCAAGGTTCGGATCCGGCCCGTTATCTGCGGGGGGACCTAGACTTCCCATGTCGGGATCAGGCTCAGCAAGGTACCGGGGAGCGCTGAAGACGCAAGGGTGGCCCGGATCTGTGGGTGCCCTAACCCAAATCCATTGACCTCTCCAGTCCTTGTCTGAAGAGTCGTTCGGCCACATGGTTAGGTACTGGGGCTGGGACTCAATCCGGTACCACCCAGAACCATGGCTTCCGTGCCCACTTTGAATATTTGGCACTAGCCGATGAAGCTTTTTGAAGCAGTGCAGGTTCGGCACATACTTGAAGAACTTGCAGACCCATAGGTATGTCATCACCCTTCGGATGCTGGTAGGAGTTAGCTGACATAGGGAGATATTGTAATGGATCAGCAAGTCTCGGACAAACACGTCCAAAGGGAACCTCAGCCCGTACTGAAGCTGTCTTGTGTACACCCCCACATACCCCGGGGGTGGACGATGGATTCTATCGGATGCCGCGGGCATTCGGCACCAATACCCATCAGCTTCAAAAATGCCGTAATGCAACTCAATTTGCTCGGCAAACCGATATTGTTCGGCATTCTCCACCCACCATGAGTAGGGGCGGTTCTTTATCATGGCCGAAGCTACTTCGGCATTCTCCCACTCTGAAAACCCGGGGAGGATATCCCAAAGGACAACGGGAACTTCATCGTCCCGTCCAGAAGCGCTCGGCCCTCCGTTCTCTGAGGAGGAGCCGAGGAAATTGGAGTCGCCCTAATCCCTTCAGCAGGGTCAGACTCTGGCCTTTGTCCATTCCAGGTCCCAATCCTGTTCCTAGGATCGGGAATTGGCCTTGCTCTTCTTGGAGCAAGGGCTCTACCTCTAACTCCTCTTGCCATTGATTATTTCGAAGAAAAAAGTCGAAAAAAAAAAGGGGAAGGAGTTCGAATTCGAAGAAAAATAAACTGAAATCAAAAGAATTTACCTTAATCTGAAGCGAAAGTTGCCGATTTACGAGTTCGTAGTGGCAAGTCTCAGTTTCTAAGCTTAATGCTCGGGGAATTTGCGAAGTTTTGATGCGGGTTCTTGGTTTCTCTCGAGAATTCTGGGTTTGTGTTGGTGAATAAGTGAGGAGAGATGACGCGCCTCTGTTTATATCTCCAGGAATGGGATACGGGGAGTCCGCGTTTCAATTTCTCTTAAATACCCCCACTAAGTAACCGTTAAACACACGACCTTGCGATTAAACTGCCCATTATCCGTCCAACTTCCACCATCATCCGCCTTAACAGTTGTTATCTCATTAATTACGGTTTAAATTCAAATTTTTGGATTAATTAAATCATTTACTTCCCTCCTTTTCTGAATTAAATCAAACCCGACCCGTCATCCTTCCAAATCGGGTCTGGGGGGCAAGTTGTTTGGGTCCAATTTAGTCCAATTGGGCCTAGGCATTAAATGATCCAATTAAAAGCCCAAGGTCAAGGTTCAACTCTCCAATTGTGCTAAAGTCAAAGGTCAGCCCTCAAAGCAAGCCAATTGGGCTAAGGCCCAACCTCTCCATGTATGAAGAGGTATAAAAGCCATCAATATTCATACATTCCATTCAGATTCATATATTTTCATAGATTCATATATTCTCATATACTCAAATAAAGCCTCAAGCAACAAATTCTCTTGCATAGTGTTCTCTTTCTACACATTGTACTGACTTTAGCATCGGAGGGGCCTTCCTCGGCAACACCCCCGAGGCTAGTTTACGTGTGTTTACTGTGCAGGAAACCTTCGGCCCAACATAACTTGGACCGAATCCAGTCTTCTCCGTTTCAGCGGACCTCCGGCAAGGT